>NC_090749.1:102524533-102616851 GCF_036898095.1 Palaemon carinicauda
TTATACGAATTATACTATAAATCTCTCTCTCTCTCTCTCCCCCCCCTCTCTCTCTCTCTCTCTCTCTCTCTCTCTCTCTCCCTCTCTCTCTCTCTCTCTCTCTCTCTTCTCTCTCTCTCTCTCTCAACTATACCAATAGGCCTATGAACCTCACAAAATGCAAAAGTCTAGCCTATATACTAAATATAATCTTTAAAACCATCTCAAATTAATTTTCTACCTTAAAACTAATAAAATAATGAATCTCCAAGGCGAATAACTAATTTAATTAATCAATTTAATATAATAAAAATACCAGACTACACCACGTGGTAGAAATCTAGCCAATGAGAGCAGACATCTATATATAGAGTTAACAGGTGCGTGTGTGTGTGTGTGTGTGGGGTTAGATACACACAATATATACCCTTATATGCTAAGCAGCTGTTTAGAATGAATGAAATTCCTATATATTTAAAAAACAAAGAGCGAATCAGAACGCCATGTTGAAAAGGGCAGGTTATAATGTACGTTAAAGGGATAGAATGCGTCTTTATATAGTGTATTGTCAGGGTGATAGGGTCGCGTTGGCACTCCTTGTGCGTTTTATCTATAAGAATCTTTGATATATCACTTTTTTATCAACTTAAGTGTTGGTACTTTCCTTTTTTATAAGTGCTGGTGATAAGTAGGACTGTGGTCAAGGTTAAGTGGTTAAGTAATGGAGAGAGAGAGAGAGAGAAGAGAGAGAGAGAGAGAGAGGGGGGGGATAGTTTTCAGAGCCTATTCTATTTGTTCTAAACGAACATATTCTCTCTCTCTCTCTCTCTCTCTCTCTCTCTCTCTCTCTCTCTCTCTCTCATTAAGCTTGTACTCGGTCTAGCTTCCTGTGTAATCTCACCACTCCCCCCCCCCTCTTCGTAAGTGCCACATAGCGTGGCCTGATACCACATCACGCCATATGATGTATCATTGTAACAGCAGGTAGAATAATCTCTCTCTCTCTCTCTCTCTCTCTCTCTCTCTCTCTCTCTCTCTCTCTCTGTCTCTCTCTCTCTCTCTCTCTCTCTCTCTCTCTCTCATCCGAGATCTTTATTAAAACTCACACACACACACAAGCGTGTCTGCCAATTCCTTTGTCCATTATATTTATATGCAAATTAGTTTTCCCCTCTCTCTCTCTCTCTCTCTCTCTCCTCTCTCTCTCTCTCTCTCTCTCTCTCTCTCTCTCTCTCTCTCTCTCTCTCTCTCTCCTAGTCTTAAGGTTCTTGGCATGGTATGAAGTCACCCTTTCGTAGGCCTATGGAGAGTGGATTAAAAAAAAAAGCTATGGAGAGAGAGAGAGAGAGAGAGAGAGAGAGAGAGAGAGAGAGAGAGAGAGAGAGAGAGAGAGAGAGAGATATTTCAAGAAATAATAAAACTAAAAAATCACATGGTGGCCTTTGTGGTAACATCCCTGACCGGTGAATGCCAGACTGGGGTTCGAGTCCCACTCAAACTCTTTAGTTAGTTTGGTCGCTGCAACCTCACCATCCTTGTGAGCTAAGATTAGTGGGTTGGGTGGAGCCTATAGTTCTATCTGGTGAGTTATCAGCTGCCATTGCCCGGCCCTCCTTGGTACTGGCTTGGGTGAGAGGGGACTTGGGCACTGATCATAAGTATATATAATCAGTCTCTAGGGCATTGTCCTGCTCGATAGGGCAATGTCCCTGTCCCTTGCCTCTGCTATGCATGAACAGCCTTTAAACTTTTAAACTCACCGTGACCTTTTTTTTTCCAGACTGACCATGAAGGAGCTTGTAGTCACCATAGGCATAACCCTGATCAAGGTCGGGGTCTTCATCTACGACTACATCACGTACCCCATATACGCCGTGATCCAGAGGCCGTGGGAGAAGCGACGTCTCATGCACAGAGTTCGGGTGAGTTGGTCTTTCCCCAGTCGGTGTAGCTTCTACTCACTTCACTTTTACATTGATGTTTTGATTTTAAGATCTCAATCGTTTGATATATATTTTTAATGAGGTTTTTTAGCTCCATGCATTTACTGTCCTTGACTGCAGCCCACTGCAGTCAAGTGGCAAGCAGGTATATAATTCATTACTTGAGTTCGACATTAATATATGTATGTATATATGTGCATCCCTTTCCAAGTGAGGATACCTTAATGAGGTAATCAGCAGATCAGCAAAAGTATAATAGTCAGTGTCACCCATACTAGATTGGTTTGCTGTGAGCGATCAGACAAAAATCTCCCACCCTCACCATTCTGCACTGTCCAGCGTAGGGACGAAAACTGGCCAGACATGAATTAACTTGGCATGGCTGAGGCCTATGTCCTGCAGTTGACTAGAAATGGCAGAATTTGTTGTTGTATATATCTTGTGCATGTGTGTTAGTGTAGTTTTCATAATTTATCAGATTCTCTCTAGCAGTACCAGCTGAACTCAGTTGAGTCCCTTGTTAGGCTGGGGGGAACGTAGAGAGTAGAGGTCCCCTTTTTTTTGTTTTGTTTCATTTGTTGATGTCGGCTACCCCCCAAAATTGGGGGAAGTGCCTTGGTATATGTATATGTATTATAATGTGTTTCTTGTAACAGAATTCTCACAAACTTTTAATTTCCCCAGGCCGAGCCAGTCGCGGTAACCGAAGGTCTCTGCTACAGGAACGTCGATCCGCCCAAGGCTTTCCAGATAGAGATTGAGAGGGCCAACATAAAGACGGTAGAGCAAGCCCTGACCTATTCCTGTAAGAAACACGGCGCGAAGAGGGCGCTTGGAACTCGCCAGGTCCTGAGCGAGTTTGAAGAGGTTCAGAAAAATGGCAAAGTCTTCAAAAAGGTAAGAGAACGGTGCCGTACTCTGCTGTCGTTTTAGGGATGATGGCTCTTTGGATTAACCTTGGTTAGGTTATGCTAGGTCTAGGACCAAGAAAGTCTAGATTCGGCAGTCGAATACTAAAGGCAAGTCTGCCCGACCAATAACTTTTGACGGTTACTTAGCTCGAGTATAATGAGCTCCCAGATGGGTTCTTGGATTCTGTATATTAGTATAACTATACTTATAAACAGTAATGGGTATTTAGATTCTAATATACTCACATATAATAAATCATTCTTGTTTCTTTAGATTCTACTCATTAGTATCATCTTGGTGTATGCTTTCATGAGGAAAACGTAAAAGAAACTTTAAACTAATACATAGGATTCAAATAAATCTGAATTGTTTATCACTTAAGTGTGTATTGGAATCAAAATAGACATAAAAGATTTATCTGTGGTGGAAATTTTGTCAAAATCCATCAATTCGTTTTGAAAGTAATTTTTAAAATTGTGAAAAATGCATATCTGGATCATCTCCGAAATTCATTGGGGTCGTCCATGACCTAAGATCTGTGTGGTAAAAATTTCATCGAAATCCGTCGAGTAGTTTCGACGTGAGCCTATCCACAGACACAAGGACAAATAAATAAATAAACCGACTCGGAAATATAACCTCCTTAGCGGAGATAATATTACAGTTGTATTAAACATGTCACTTGAGATCAGTAAAGAATATGTTGCTAGCTTTGTTCCTATCTCACGGACGTACAACCAGCCTTTCACTAACCAACTTAACGTACGGTTATTTTCAGCATGCTCGTAGCCTGCCATGACCTGAGATCTAGACCAGCTTCCAACCAGGGGATCTCTGCAGCCTGGTGGCCATGTACAAAATAGTTTTCTATCTTGTAACATACTCCAAAATATCAATGAGAGAACTAGAAAGAATGCTAAAGTTTATATGTGTCGATGTGATCGCTCAAATAGAGCCACGCTTGGGAGGAGACGCAACTGAGATAGATGTTTTGCGTGATTCTTCATACACCCCACCCACAGATTAGGACAAGTGATTATCTCTCTCTCTCTCTCTCTCGTGTCCTCTAATAAGACAGCTTATAACATACTTAATGAGCTTATCCGAACAATTCACTGACCGAGTAAAGATATTTTATCGCTCCAATCCAGAGATTCCGATCACTGATCCCGACTGGGTTTGTTTTCCACTCAAAGGTGCAAGGTTATGGCCAAGCTGTGGTTGAGAAAGTGTGGTTATGATAGATATTACTGTACCGTATATTGTTTCAAGACTAGGTTGATTTTTTATTGTCTCCTTTCGTGGAATAGGTGGTAGGTTTGGAGTAAAATAAATAATAGTTTAAAGCCCCAGAGAAATATGAGGATCCACATCATTCCCGTGTCTTATAATTGCTGTAATCAAATTGGTCTTACGTTATTTAATCTATTCCTTGTTATTGATATGTATCTTACCAACAGCTTGATCTCGGCGACTACACCTGGCTCAATTACCTGGAAGTCGACGAAATGGCCCGTAATTTCGGCAAGGGGCTGAGAGTTGTCGGACACCAGCCCAAGGAGAACATCGTCATCTTTGCGGAAACCAGGCAGGAGTGGCTCATCTCGGCTATAGGGTGTTTCAAGCAGAACCTGCCGGTTTGTACGTTGTACGCGACGCTCGGGGACGAAGCTCTCATCCACGGCATCAATGAGACCGAGGTGAGATGTCTATTCCTTGTTTATTTACATACTTGGCATGGTCAGATCCTCTAGGTTATAGGTTACGATTCAATTTCATCTTCTCTGTGTCAATCCTTCACATATATTCGCAGTCAACACCGTAATATGTCACACATATCTTTAGAATTTATTCCCTTCCTAAAGCCCATCCTGAAAATATTTGTTGAACCCGTAAATCTTATCACCAAGGTCACTGCTTGCAACGGAACTTTATTCTAAGAACTGCGAACGATCCGCTCGTTTGAGGACAAATCCCCGCCATTTCAGGTTCGGCACGTGATCACCTCGCACGAGCTGCTGCCCAAATTCAAGCACCTCCTCGCCAGATGCCCCAAAGTAACTCACATCACCTACTTCAAGGACCAGATCAAGGAGACGGACCTCAGCGGGTACAAGGAGGGCACGGTCTTCAATTCGTTCGAGGAGATCGTTGAGAAGGGGAAGACGGCGGATTACTCAGGTATGGACGGTTATTGCCTTGGAGAGGAGCTTCAGTAAGAATTCTAGATTAACATTTGAGCTTATTAGATGAGGACTCTCCTATGATTTATTCACGTGATTTCACTTGATTATGTTGCTGTTTAATCAGTTTTAGAACTTTGCTTCTTATTTTTTCTAGAAAGAGAAATTTCTTAAGCCTTAGCACTTGTCTTCAATATTTTTTTACTTGCCTGCTAATTAATTTTTCCCCCAAAGAATTTTTGGCTTATTTTTTTCCGAAGCTTTTGATTAAATCTCTTTAGGCATTGATTATATCCGGACAAGAAGTTCTTTGGAAAGTTGTTTATATTTCGTTCAACGTTTAGAGATTCACTAAAGCTATTCACCTCCGCGATTAACGCAAGCTTTTCTTAAAATTTCGTATCTGTGGCTTTGAAGACGCCGTAACTTTCCAAGGAAACTTCGAGTCTGCGATTTCTTGTTCACAATTAATTCTTTTTTTGTGCATCCTTCATAAGAAAATCTATTGCTAGTTTTAATGTTCCTGTGACTTGCTTGTAACATCACAACCGATCAGGCGATCAGTCGTATGCTCCAACCACTTCGTAAACAAGCGAATGCTTGTTTGCGTCATTTTCTTGTTTACGTAGTATTCTTGTCCACTTCTTGCACAGGCAGCAGGAATGATTCAATGTTTATCATTGTATCCCATGATTAATGCAAAGTTGCAGATTTTTCTAAAGATAGAATTATTTACCTCTCTCCCTCCCCGACGTATCGTGGCCGTTATCCCCGTGGTTGATTTTACGTACAGATATCAAAGGTGAGGAACTAAAGATGTGATGAGAAAAAGATTTGCTTGAGTTGTCTTGAAGCCTAATAAACCTTCCATGTGAATGACTAAAACAAAAATAAACTGTTTACTTCCTCTGGACTGAAAAAAGGGGAAAAGGACGCAAGTTCTATTCCCCTCGGGTCGTCTTTGCCCCTTCGATCCTCCTTCTGTTATGTGAACTTACTCCTTTTATTAACCTTTGTCATAACCACCTCTTTCACCCCATTGTAAATTAGCCGATGTATTTTCTTTTCCTTATTGATAATTTGTAGTAGATGCATGATTTGTTGAAGTGTCGGAGTAGATAGCGACGAGTATCCGAGCGGGTCGGATAATGGATAGCATTATTGTAGACACAACTGGAATTGAAAATCGATAGAAAATGTGGATTTAAGTCGATACCAGTGTGGGTTCCTTGTGTACTATTATACTCTGTGAAAAACTAATCTTTATTACAGTAATTTATGTACACAAAGGGTATTTTATACGTACAGTACCGGTAATATGTACTTTGTGGTACTGTACAGTAGTTGAAGTACTGTTCGGTACTTCATTTTTAATATAAAGATTATTTCTAATATTTTAAAATCTTCTATACATTTTTAATATATTTCCAATAATTTACTCATTGATAATTTGTAAATTTTGATATGCGGAAGTTTTAGGAAAATCTGTTTTGAAAAAAAAAATAGCCTTACTGTAAAAGTATTTCTTTCATGTCATTTGTATTCAAATTTAAAATACTTTGAAAAGAAAATAATAGCTCTGAATCAAATACTTAGATTTGCTAAATTCTATATCAATGTATTAAACTATGTAGAATCTTCATAGGATAAGTATAAACTATAGTCAATTTCTTTTAGCGAAGCAGATTTGCACCGACTCGCAGCAGTGGTGCCCTTTTAGCTCGGAAAAGTTTTGCTGATCGCCGATTGGTTGGACAAGATAATTCTAACCAATCAGCGATCGGGAAACTTTTCCGAGCTAAAAGGGCACCGCTGCGAGTCTGTGCAAATCTTCTTCGCTAAAAGAAATGGTCTATAGTTAGAATTTGAATATCGTTATATCTTCAGATACTTTCTAATTTTTTCAATCATGTTGTAAGTAGCCCGTTATAACCATACTCCTTACTCATGTTTCATGTTTAAGAACATCACATTTAGGTTTTAACAAATTTTGATTTCTGCACAGTACAGTAGTACGTTGTACATCGCTTTCATTTTGTGCGGTTATTTATGCAATCTTCCACTTGCTTTGTTAATTGCATGTGTGTGTTCTTGTTGCATGTTTGTACTGTCGACTGTTGCATGTTTATTTAAACATTATCTTGCTTGTGTATTTTAATTGGTGGTGGATTTGAGTTACAGCGAAGTAGAGATTTATAATTTAGTTGATATTGGAAACGTTGGTTTTGTAATATTTTGTATTTTAAAGTGTGACATAAGTTTTCTGGCCTGTTTCATTTGTACGGATTGGAATTGATTTTGTTCTTGCTTGTGTTTTCCGTTTAAGAATTGTTTATGCTTTTCATTTGAAATTTACATAAATTAATATTCTAAATTTCAGAATTTGGATACTATAGACAGGAGTTTGCACTAACATGATGTTTTTGATATGCCAGAAGGTTTTATAGAACTATTTTTGGAATGTCAGATAATATATAGAAAACTTTAGTGATCTTCAGCATTAGAGAAGAGTAATAACTATTCTGCTTCAGAGATAAAAACCTCTTGAATTTACTGAAGCCAAAGCGATTGATAAGTGTGGTCACTGCGTGTGAAATCACTGGTTTGAAATGAGCCGTCTGTCTTGATTTCTTGTCTTCTGAATATGTTTTGTGTTTGTTTAGGGTCTTGAAGTGTTATGTGGCCTTATCCTTTGGGATTTTAAAGTACTACAAAAGGCCTGATATATATCCGATATGGACAAAACAAATTGGTGTATGTTATAGTTTTTCCGGTACGCTGTCGCTTGTCTTAGCAACTTTCTTGCATTTTAGTGAGAGCGATATTATACATACATACATATACCAAGGCATTTCCCCCAATTTTGGGGAGTAGTCGACATCACCAAATGAAAAAAAAAAAAAGGGGGGGGGGGGACCTCTCCTCTCTACGTTCCTTCCAGCCTGACAAGGGACTCAACCGAGTTCAGCTGGTACTGCTAGGGTGCCACAGCCCACCCTCCCCCGTTATCCACCACAGATGAAGCTTCATAATGCTGAATCCCCTACTGCTGCGATATTATGCAAACGCATAATCTTGACCTGTCAGGGAAATAAAGGCACTATAATCTGTTGTTTGCAAACGATAACAGCGGGAGAAGCTGTACCATGATCACGTCTTGATTTTAGACCAGTTTAGGGGACTATAGTACGCACAGAAGTGCTGGTATTTGCCTAGACATCTCGAACCCCGGAAGGTGGAAAGTTGAAGCTCCGTCTTGTATGCACAAGTCTCTCTCTGCCCAGAGAGCTTTTCCAAAGGACTAACTTGTTTATAGAGCTGTTACCATCTCTACTATTCGTTAACCCTTTTACCCCCAGGCTCTTTGGAAATTTCCAACCCTTAACCCCCAAGGGGTTATTTTTTCCCCAGCACATTTTGCAGTATATTTTTTTGAAATTGCTGTAACAGCCTTAATTTTTTGTCATAGAGAGGTCAGGTTGGTCTCATTCTCCTGGAAAATGTCTGAATTTTCTCAAAAAATTATCAAAAATATGAAAAAACAATTTTATAGCATTTTTTTGCAAAGACGTACCAGTACGTCCATGGGGGTAAAGGGATGGCTTTTGTGAAACGTACCAGTACGTCCTTTGGGGGTAAAAGGGTTAAGGCGATACATTAACTTAGAATTAAGTTCGCATAGAAGAGTCCAGTATTGAATGAGTTGTGACTAAGAGGGCCCTATTCCATACGTTACAGTCAATAGCTTTAGAGGTTGTGAGTAATCTCAAAATAATTTCATGAAATGCGTCCCAAATATCAATAAATCAGTTTGTACCGGTAATCCAAAGGAAGGAAATTTGAACGTTTGGGTATACAGCAGCGTACTTTTAAAAGAAATCAAATGTTAATATTCTTAACAGCTTCCGTGAAATGAAGAGAAATCAGAGAAAGCACAAAAAAAATTGTAGAAATCGTAGCAAAGCCAATCTGAAAACACAAATTGTTAATTATTATTATCACTAGCCGAGCTACAACCCTAGTTGGAAAAGCAGGATGCTGTATGCCCAGGGGCTCTAACAGGGAAAGTAGCCCAGTGAAGAAAGGAATTAAGTAAATTATATACTATGAAGTGAGACCTACGTCAGCCTGTTTAAAGGCTACTCATGAATGGCAGGGGTAAGGGACAGTAACCTTTCCCAAACAAGCAGGACAATGCCCTAGAGACTGACCACATATCGTATGATCAGTGCCAAAGCCCCCTCTCCACCCAATCTAGGACCAGGGAGGGACAAGTAATGGCTGCTGATGACTCAGCATGTAGACCTATAGGCCCCACCCCCTTTAGCTCACAAGATGGTGAGGTTGCAGACACTAAAGGAACTATTGAGTTTGAGCTGGATTCAAACCCAGAATACAGTACTCAATGCAAAATCTTACTTTGAACTGAGTTATAAGAAAAAAATAGTTAAAAAAATGCCTGCTTAAAAGTAGGTAATGAAAAAATACCTAACAAAATATAAAAGCCAATATTAATCACTATCGTGGATTTCAAATATGGAGGCCAGTATCAGTAGCATTACTGTATTGTAGATTTCAAATGGAGCCCAAAGCAGAATTTTATAACGTGAAATAGGTTACTGATAACTCTGATAAAAATCCGACCCTTCTTTCGCAGAACAGAACTTGAGTCGGTTTGCTTGTCTATCGTAAAATGCTGATAACATTGGTTGTGAGAAGACCCTTATCAGTAGAACAAACACTCTTTAATCAAGCAATTTATGCCTCTTTTGTCATACTGACTCTCTCGCTTGCTCTCTTCACGTTATACATGGATTAGGCACTCCTCCATGAAATGAACAATTTTAGATTGTATCTTTGTGTTAAGTCTTCCAATTCTTTTGCATTACTGTGTGAAATTTCTCCACTGTTTTTTGTTATCTGTTGTAATGGAATTTTCAATTCCACAGCTTGTTATTAGCAATTTCTTACCCTCTGGTTGTCTAGAAAACTTAAACTTGATTTTATAAAAGCTGCTTTTTATTTTATAATTAAAATTTTGATTTTAAAATCAATATTGATGTTCTCATAAAGCCTGCTTGTAATTACTATAATGGTTTGATAGCTTTTCGTGGATTGAATATTTATAGTTTTGTTTTAACGTTGTCGTTACAATTTTGGATTAATTCTTAACACATTTTGAGATTGTTTGATGTTCTCTTTATATCTTGTATACTCTTAAATTATTTTTCCTCATTTAGTTAATTTCTCTTTAGTTTCCAATGCTGTTTTAGGTCAGCCATTTAGCATTATTAAATCATTGTCTTTTCATTAACCCTCTGGTGATCCCGGCCATGAGAAATTTTTACGGTATGCAATGACGTAACCAACGGGTGACTTTAAGATAAAACGAAACTGGAACTTTAGAAAGCTACGAGATTGGATTCTCAGAGGGTTGATGTACCTTCAATGCCAAACAAACCATTGTATTATGATGTTGATGAGCGTATCTATATTTATCACCTCGTTAGAGGCAATTGCTGTTTACCTATTTCTGAAATAGTATGACTCTTTGGCGGTTGAATAATAGCAAGTCTGCATCATCTATGGTCAATATTTCCTTAGCAAATTGGAAAAGGATCACTATGAAAAGTTTTCCCTCTTTTAAAACATTTTTCTTCTAAAGCATCTAGTTTTTTTTATTAGCATATAGGAAAGATCTTTTGCAAGTTTCATTATCAAAAGCCTCAAAAATTGTATTGGAAAATTATGCAAAAGAAATAGACACTCATTGATTCTCCTTTTTCCATTACTCATTCATGAAGATCCATTTTCTTGTCTGGCTCTTCCTCCGTTAAAGTCAAATTTTTGAAAGTGACGATAACCCACAGACGAAACAAACCAGATAATCTTAGTGTGTGGCTGTGTAAGGCCCTGTCCACACGATCGAGCATGCCCCGACAGGCAAACAGTGATACCAGGCCACAATAGTTAGTAAGAATGAGGGTTGATGACGTCAGAAGCGGGAAAACTAAAGGCAGGGATCTGGCAACACTGTATGATGCCAGATCCCTGTCTGTTTTTCCCGCTTCAGACGTCATTAACCCTCATTCTTACTAACTATTGTGGTCTGGTATCACTGTTTGCCCGTCGGGCATGCTCGATCGTGTGGACAGGGCTTTAGGCCTCATTAACATTGATTGTTTTGTCACTTCATGATTAACAAGCCTTCAGGAGTTCTGTGTAGGTGACAAGGAGAAGCACCATAATCAGTTATTCAATTCACGTGTAAAGGAATATGAATGGATTTTATATGATGGTTTTTTCTTCAAAATGTAGGTTACTGTATATACTGTAGTAGTTATGATACAATTTTTTTAGATTTAGATTGTTTTTATTAGCACAGCATGCATTTTACGCACTTGCGGTTTATGTTAAGAAATATTTTTACGTACTGTATTTGCAATTTTAAGTAGAAGTATATTTACGCGTTCGCCAGTCACCAGAACTTATTTTTAAGCATTTGCATTTATGTGAAAGAATTCTCATCCTTTTTAGATCCGCGTAAAATATTATTACGCATTTGAAAGTTACATTAAGGTATATACGTGTACGTACTGGCAAGGTACGTACATTTAAAGCATACTCTGACGTGCTCGTAGGATACTTCGAAACATTAATCTATATGAGAGTTCACTAACTTGTTTAATCACCCGAAACTCCAGACGTACCTCCCACGAGCGAAGACACCGCCATCATCATGTACACCTCGGGCTCAACCGGGACACCTAAGGGTGTCGTCATGTCGCACTTCAACCTCGTCAACTCCATCATGGGATATGCCGTCGGTTTTGAAGCGACAGGCGACGACATCTACTTGGCCTATCTACCTCTCGCTCATGTTTTGGAATTAATGGCTGGTAAGATTGTTTGAAAGTCATTATTGTTTGTCAGTTTTTAGATTTTATTTTCTAAGATTTATTTTTATTTTTGCGTGAAATTATACCTAGTGTTTAAAGCAGTTGACGATGCAAGATGAGCTTGAATCATTGGGCTGGTTAATCTCCTCATTTTGATAATAAATTAATTGTTATTATCTTCAAGTCCCTTGTATTTTTAACTATAAGTAATATATCTGGGAAAACTAAGGCTTTCAGAAATATACTTTGTATTAGAAAGGAAAAAAATTTTTTTTTATGCTCGAAAACCACTCTTGATTCCAACAGAGGCCATGATGATCATGTATGGAGTACCGATGGGTTACTCGACCCCCCTGACGATGACTGACCGTTCCAGCAAGATCAAGAGAGGCAGCAAGGGGGACTGCACAATCCTGCAGCCGACTATGATGGCCGCTGTTCCGGTAAGTATCGTTTGAAGGAACACATTACTGTAGGTAGCATCTCTTTAGGGGTGCCCTGTATTAGTAGACAACAGCTGTTTTATTTATCGTTCAGTCATTTTTATCTATGGCGCCTCTTCTGCTTTTCGTCCCCAGCTGATTCTCGACCGCATCTACAAAGGCATTTTGGAGAAAGTACAATCGCAGGGCCCTTGGTTAACTCATCTCTTCAATTATGGTCTGCAATACAAGCTCAACTGGATGCACCGCGGATGGGACACGCCCATCTGTAACTGGTGAGTCTTGTGCCGTCTCCCCGGCACGATTTATCCCGTCTGCTATTGTCGAATCTACCGGCAATCGAAGTGTACTTTTCAGTACGTTTGGCATTCCAATAGGTGTATTAATAAGAAATATAGACAAAAGTTGACAGATATGCTCTGAATAATGTTTCATAATTATTAATTATTGGATGAATAAAAACAAATTATTGATAGACAGAGAGAGCATTTGCATTCATAAAATAGGTCCTCAACTAACAGACATTCAGATGTTGTCAAAAGTTCATATACTGTAATAAGATAAAGAAATACTTTAAGAAAACAATATTATATCATTTCAGTAAGCAAAACTACATTTGCAATAAGCTGATATTCATTTCATACGAAACGGGACTATGTTGACTTTCGCAGCTGGAAATCTTAGGCAAGGGAGTCGAGTTTTACACTAGGCCAGAATTTAACAATATTCAATTTATAAATATCTTGGAATTTATATGATGTTAACCCTTTTACCCCCAAAGGACGTACTGGTACGTTTCACAAAACTCATCCTTTTACCCCCATGGACGTACCGATACGTCTTTGCAAAAAACTGCTATTTAAATTTTATTTTGCATATTTTTGATAATTTTTTGAGAAACTTCAGGCATTTTCTAAGAGAATGAGACCAACCTGACCTCTCTATGATGAAAATTAAGGCTGTTAGAGCAATTTCAAAAAAATATGTATTGCAAAATGTGCTTGAAAAAAAAAAAAAAAAAAAAAAAATAACCCCTGGGGGTTAAGGGTTGGAAAGTTCCAAATAGCCTGGGGGTAAAAGGGTTAAGAACCTTCTGTCTACCGTACCACATTCCGAAAAACTCCTCATACGTCTATCGTCCCGCAGGATCGTGTTCCGCAAAATCAGAGCCCTCTTAGGTGGAAGCGTAAGAATTATGGCCGTGGGGGGCGCCCCTCTCTCTCCCGAGACGCACGACTTCATCAGGGCCAGCATCGGCTCACCCGTCTTGCAGGTGAGCAAATCTCTATCTTTCTCGGCTCTTTTTTAAAGTGCCTTTGCAGTTTCTGGTTCAGGGGTCTGTTGAGAGTCCTATAGGATGTAAGAAAGCTTTTAAGGGGACAGAAATTTTCCTGCATGCTTACTCATAAGACTTTCCATTATTTGCTAACTTATAGAGCTCTCCTTGTTCGGAAGATTGTGGAACTTTTCCTTGTTTGGAAACTTATAGAACTTTACTTATTTACGAACTTTCCTTACAGTATTTGCATACTTTTAAAACTTTCTTTATTTTCAATTTTAACAATTTACATTACTGTATACATTTGTGACACAAATCACCATTAAGTTCATCCATAAACGTTCTAACATTGCATGCAATTCATTTTTAAATCCTTGAAAGTAGAGTAGTGTTCATTACTTTTTTATTACTTCTCAACATTTGTTGAGGACCAAACAATTGTCTAGGCAAAAAAGAATCACTAATCCTAAGTGAAATTGCTTCAATGATGGGGTTATCACACTTGTGAAGACTTGAGGAGCTGAGTTTAAACTCAATTATAGGCAATTTAAATTATACAAATTATGTAACATAAACATTGTGTATTTCTATGAATGTAGGTAACCTGGAACATCTAAGAATGTTATTGGTTGATTAATACCAAGTCCCTTTGCGATTGTACAGTATTAAAAACTGTGCAATGACTCTACGGAGAACCTTCTTAGAACTTGGAACTTTAGATGAACATTTTTAATAACCAGTAACAAACAAATGTAAAAAAAACTGGAGGAGGAATTAGAAATTCTTCCGTCATCCTCTTGATAATAGTGCAAAGGTTTCACGTAAAACGATTGACTTCTCCGGGTTGTGAACGTACGAAGGAAAGACCTTTGGTGCGATGGTTAACTAGCATTCGTTAGGAAGGCAACTGGTGGCCCTATCTTAACACTGCTGTCACTCATGCGTTGGGTAGAAGCAGAATCCTAACGTAAATGGAAGTGAAACGGTCTCATCCCTGCCTGTAGAGATCTGTCGTCGTCACTTCTTAGATGTGTTGACTTTTACTTCCGTCAAAGTTGCAGCAAATGTACTCTGATAATCTCGTTAGGTTTATTGACTTTTCCTTCTGTCAAACTCGCAGTAAATGTCCTCCGATAACTTTTATCTCATACAAATATCCTCTCAATCTCTATAATCTTGTGTAGAGTTTCTTTAACTAAAAAATCCATGATTGTACCTAGAGGTATGTCTGTCCCAATAGGTTGATAATAAGAAAGGTGTGCAGCATGAAGATTGTGCAAAATCGAATCAAATTATGTTTTGTAATTAACTTGATCAGTTACTTCTAGACAAACCAGATTATTCTTAATGAAGGCCCAATGGTGGTTCCCGACATCAGCGATTGTTTTCTAAGAAAAAACAAATCTGCTCTCCTCTTTTTAGGGCAAATTTCCAACACATTTGTGCTAGTTCTGAAGAATTGCCGAGTCTAAAATATTCTAAAACTTTGATTAAATCACCTTGACATTTAAACTAACTGGTCTCTTGACTTTGAGCTACCCTAGAATTATACTGTATAAAATCTTTTTGCTGGAGATGATAGAGAAATGCCTTCATTTAAAGCAGTAAGCAGTAACTAACTTAGAAGAAACTGTTACAGTACATGCTCTACAGAGGGAACTGACAAACACAATGTTCTGAAAATGAAGGTTCTGTTGTAAATAATTGAATCCCACCAATTTCTGTTTTTAATATTCCCAAGCCAATAAAATCAGATCAGCTATGTCTTTTTAATTCAAGACTAATCACTTTTACACGTTGAATCCCCAAATCACTAACGTGTTCTACTCGGTAGAGGAAGAAGAAGAGAACGATGCAACCTGAGAAACAAGTGACCTCAAACATTTGGCCTCTCCTAAAGATCTAGTCTCGGCTATAAGCTTCGCCGATAAATTACCACAATTGCGATGATCCGTTCATGTCGCTGCATTGAAAAAATTTATCCAGCTTTCAAATGCTATTTCACGTTTCTATCTGTGTTCCTTCGTTAGTTATGCTAATACGATATTGCTCGATGTGATCCTGACAATTTTTGTCACGGCCGGGATCACCAGGGGTTTAAATGAGTGTCCACTTTGTCCGATAGATTATTCTATTTTTGTTTTCTAAAATCTTGGCTTTACAAATTTAAAAGATATACAGTACCTACATTATGGTATTCCAATAAATGCACACAAGAGCCCTTGTTGCCGATTGAAATGGAAAAGTGTATAAAACTAAAAGTTTGGATGAGATAAGCTCATTATAAATGTAACTGGCAAAAAGAGGCATTTCAAAAATGATAATTTATTACCATTTGATTAATACTCTTTAAACAAAATCGAAAAAAAAAACGGCACTGTAGCAAACAGCTGTGTCGGAGGAACGAGTCGCAGGAACGTATAGGGGCACTCGAAGGTGATAGGATGAACAACGGCTCCCTATCTTTCCTTTCCCTCAGTGGATTAGACTGGGTAAGGTCTGTTTGGGGTGCAGATATCTATGGTTATCTTAGGATACGTCCCTGATTATACATGATATCTTCGGATAGTCATTTCGGGGGTTGGAACTTTGTGATACCCGACATTATTTCTCTCGTAATATCAGTCGCAGAAATATTATACTGTAGAATTTGCCGGAAGGAACTTTCCATCAGGACGACATGGCTCAAGCCCAGAAAACTCTTTAAACAAAATCTTCCTTTTTCAGGGCTACGGTCTCACCGAAACCTGCGCGTGCGCCACCTTGATGGACGAGCACGACATGTCCGTGGGTCGCGTCGGCGCCCCCTCGTCCATCTGCGACATCAAGCTCATCAACTGGGACGAAGGCAACTACAGGATCACCGACAAACCAAGACCCCGTGGAGAGGTGGTCATCGGTAAGTGATTCGAAGGTTCAGTATGAGGAACTGCGCTTAGATGACTCGTGTTCTTTGGTATTTATTGTAGCATGTGAGTTATTTTACTTTAGTTGCAAATGTTGACATTCATCAAGATATTTGTAAGAGCACCAGTCCTTGAACAATAGAGTAATGAGAGAGAGTTTTGCTGAATCAAAGGGAAAACTAACTAAAGTGAGGTAGTTCATATGGTTCTTTGCAATGTCCTTGCACCGACCATTGCAAAATCACGTTCTGCTTTTTGTTCTTCTTTCATTCTGGGAGAGTTTGGTCCTAATTAGCTTCTAGTTTCTTCCACTTTAACCTGACTGTTCTGTCTCCTAAACAACTTGATAATACTGATTTTCAGATATTTTAATATTGTCACTGATCTTAAAATATATAATGTTCATTCCTCTTATAGCTTATTTATTTCCTTTACTCGCAGCTGTTTTCCCTATTGGAGTCTTTGGGGGTATAGCATCCTACTTTTCCAACTAGGGTTGTAGCTTAGCTAGTAATAATAACAACAATATGCCACTGGCTATAACCTGCCATTCAAATATGTTGAAGTGTTTGTCCGAGGATGTACGTCCTAACCAGCTACCCTCTTTTCCAGGTGGCAATAACATCGCTGTTGGCTATTACAAGAACAGTAAAAAGACCCAAGAAGATTTCGTAGAAGTCGACGGTAGGCGCTGGTTCTTCACGGGAGACGTAGGACAGTTTGACGAAGACGGCTGCTTGAGAATCGTCGGTGAGTTGAGAGCTTATCCACTGGTGTTTTTATAAAGCTTGTGTTGGAGGATAACCGAATCAGACCTTCTGTCTTTACTTTTATGCGTGTAAAAGAAACTCCTTTACATGATTAACTCCGTTGGGGTTTGTTTCTCTTAACATTTTATACCAAAAACTTATCTTTTATAATTCATTAGGAACTTCACAAACTCAAGGAAAATGAAAACCATGTTAAACATAGATAAGTTTTGTTTAACTTGTCAAAATTTACGTCTATAGCTTATTATGACGTGAAGCTGCACTGGTATTGACAGTACACGAGTAATTTTGTTGTGGAGAATTTATTATAAAAACTATTATGAAGACCCTTTGGAATATTGCATATTGTTCTCCAGATTTCACAATATATATATATACAAACAACTAATAGATACATTCCATCATCTTTAAAAATACACACTAACCCCTATATCGTCTCTCAGACCGCAAGAAGGACTTGCTCAAACTCCAGTTCGGCGAATACGTATCCCTGGGCAAGGTGGAGGCGGAGCTGAAGGTGTGCCCCCTGGTGGAAAACGTCTGTGTCTACGGAGAGTCCTCGAGTAATTACATCGTTGCCATCGTGAGCCCCGTGCAGAAGAACCTGGAGGAGATAGCGCAGGGACTGGGCAAGACCGACCTTCGTCGGGAGAAGCTGTGCCTGGACGAAGAGGTCAAGAGTGCTATACTAAAAGAACTCGTAACAACGGGGAAAAAGGGTAGGTCGAGTTACTTGCTTCATGGCAGCTTCTGTCCAAGAGTAAATTTATGGTGTCGGGACAAGATCTCGTGTAAAATAAACGTTTTACGGCATGAATTTCAGCCGGAAATGTACTGGAATGTAGTAGTATTTAATTTGTTTTGCCATTAGAAAGTTAACCCTTTTACCCCCAAAGGACGTACTGGTACGTTTCACAAAAGCCATCCCTTTACCCCCATGGACGTACCGGTACGTCCTTACAAAAAAATACTATAAAATTTGTTTTTTTTTTCATATTTTTGATAATTTTTTGAGAAAATTCAGGCATTTTCCAAGAGAATGAGACCAACCTGACCTTTCTATGACAAAAATTAAGGCTGTTAGAGTAATTTAAAAAAAATATACTGCAAAATGTGCTGGGAAAAAAATAACCCCCTGGGGGTTAAGGGTTGGAAATTTCCAAATAGCCTGGTGGTAAAAGGGTTAAGGCAGGTAGATGTCCTGTAATTTATAAAGATTTATCTAGAAGTTCTCTGCATAGGTCGCAAGTCCGCATAGTTAATATAATGTTAAACTGCTATCTTTATCCAGTCCTACATTATATTCAGATAACATGCCTCCTCCACCTCATTGGGTATTATCAAGTTATTAACAAGGCATTCAATCATCTAGGTTTGGTAAAGTACTCTCAAATGACTACAAGGAACATTGAGACAGTTAAGGTGGCATTGAATCTTTGCACCAATTTGTTGAAGTACAGTAGGGTCCCGCATTATACGTGTTCGAATTATGCGATCGCTATTTTTCAAAAATAAATTTTCTGTATCTGCGAAGCTGTTCAAAGTCTGCTAGTCAAGGACTACAAAGCGTATCAAATATATTGTCTTTTTAAGTCTATTGGTAGCCCTAAATATGGTGATTTATAATAATGTTACAAAACAATATTAACATTACATCTTATTAACATAATTTCATAATAAATAGCCTATTTAAGGATAAAATTCCACATCAACAATGAAATCAACTGTTAACTGTGCGAGTCCAGCTGACAAAATGTAAACAGAATTGTGGTTACGTTCTCAGCAATCTTTATCTTTCTCCAACCTTTCGATAATTTTAATGGTAGTGTTAATGATGGTATATTAAAGCAATATTTTTGTTTGGTACAGTATATATAAAAGGTTCATCTTTCCCTTCGGGCGTTCAAGGTTTTCACGAGTAGACTGGGTTCGTTTATCGGCAGTGAATAGCCTAAACTTCGGTAACGAGTCGGCAATATTTTGTCATATTTTAAACAGTATACATTTGATTTGCAAAGATTGGTTTTGTAGAGTAGACGGTAAAATAAAAATCTCTCTCTCTCTCTCTCTCTCCCGTAAGAAATAAAACCTTAGTTCACATATGGCAACTTGTCTAAGAATGAAATTAACATGGATATCGTTAGTTGGGGCTATAAATTCCTGGCTTCAGGAGGTTCGCGAAACAAAAACACGGCATTCAATTACAACAGCTGATTCTCTCTCTCTCTCTCTCTCTCTCTCTCTCTCTCTCTCTCTCTCGTGTTATACAATACTTATAAATAGATGAAGAAACCAAAATCGGTTTTCTTAAAGTGTCAATTAATACAAAACGAAAAAATTATACCGTGTATACATCCATTTCAATCATAGCTTAAAATATGGCATCCGATTTCGTTAGCAAACCACTATTTTTTAGGAAACTCCATTCTATTCCAGAAAATTTTTACTCTTTAAATAGACAATTGCGTTATAATAAAACATGTACTTATGTTTTTAAATTTCGGGTGTGTTTTAAAAATCGAGTATTGCTGACTTTTTGTTTTACTTTTGGCTGTGATCACATCAGCTGATGTCTAGCTTCCGCTCTCACGAATATGCGCGTACGAATACGTTAACAAAGAATTGTTTACACCACCTAGCCTTAATTTATTCAAACCATCAACACAGTTAATATCACATAAGCACCAATGTGTTATAACCTATCATATTTATTGTTTAGTACATTTAAAACCCCCCCCCCCCTCTCTCTCTCTCTCTCTCTCCTCTCTCCTCGTCTCTCTCTCTCTCTCCTCTCTCTCTCTCTCTCTCTCTCTCTCTCTCTCTCTCTCTCTCTCTCTCTCTCTCTCTCTCTCTCTCTCTCTCTCTCTCTCTCTCTCTCCTCTCTCTCTCTCTCTCTCTCTCTCTCTCTCTCTCTCTCTCTCTCTCTCTCTCTCTCTCTCTCTCTCTCTCTGTTACATCGAACATAATAGCGGTAACCTAATTGTTTGATGACTTTAAAAATAGGCCTTGTACTTTCTTCTTCTTTTACCTTTTTTTGCATATGGTTCCATAATTGAGGTGGGTACAAGTTGACTTATAACTGAAGTTAGGAAAAGTATTTTGGATATGGAAAGGACAATTATCTTTCGTAACAGTTTAGAATTATCGTAAATTATCATTCTGTCATTAGCGGCAGTTTGCTATTCTGGATTAAACACATAAGGAAAAAAAAGTTTTCCAGCTTTGCTACGAATTTAGGAATTTATATGGATAAGATAAGTAAAATATTTGTAATAACAATGTTTACTAAATGTTTGTAATATCATTAGTTATCACTTTGACCATGTGTGTTTATTGCGTTCGTTTGTTTATGTGATCGAAGATGGAGCGTAAACAAATGGAAGGTTTCTGTTTCAGGCGGCGTCATAAAGAAAAACTTTATATAAATGGAATTAATTTCATTTATTTGGAAGTTCTAAGAAAAATTAAGTAGAACATTGGTAATAACAAAATCAACATATAATCTATACTTGGTAGAATTGCTGTCAATTAAAAAACTGACCTATACACAGACGTATAAATGCGTCTGTTTCTTCGTTGTGATCAGAGATAAACGTAAACAAAACATTGGTTGTCGTTTTCTATTGTGCTTTTTAGCGTGTTTAGGAAACGCATGATATAAAATCGCCTGTATTTTGATAATTCTGGATTTTCAATCATACAACAAAAGCTAGTCTATAGAGTGATCGTTTTGCAATTCACCAGTTGTCTTATACAATAGATATGACAAACAATAAAATTTACCTGTATTTTGGGTCGTGTTATAACGGGAAATATATGGTGTTTACACCTATCCTGGTTGTAATTTTAACCATTTTTCAAGTTATTAGAACTTTAAAGTATATTAAATGTTTGATTTATTTACAAGAACAATTTGATATTATAAAGAAATACAGTTTAGTACAAAGAAAGTATTGGAAATGGGTAGTAAACACATTTGAATAGGCAAATTGCTGGTTGCCATGGCCTCAATGGAATTATTTCTGTTAGGTGTGTGTTTCGAAATATGCGATTTTCCATTTATACGAGGTCATTAATCGACCAAATTCTCGCATAATTCGGGACCCTACTGTATCTACCAAAGATTTTAAATCATTCATTTAGCAAATGCAACCTTCGTATCACTCCCCTTTCCTCATTTTAAGAGCAGCTAAAATCCTTGGACATTTAGGTAAATCAAGTATAAGATTCTTTATCTTTAAATCAACTCGAGGGTCTTCTTGCTGATGTGCCTCCATCAACAATTAAGGAGTAGGAATCTGCAGGCTGAAAATATGGAGTTTAATTATGTAGTTTGTTAACCTATTTGTGAAAGATAAACTAACCCTCCGTAGTTATGTTGTTTAAACATATGAGAACCAAATTTTTCTCTTATATTTCACAGCTAAACTCGAAAAGTTCGAGCTACCCGCCGACGTCTACCTCACGCCAGACATATGGACTCCGGACACCGGCCTCGTCACCGCCGCCTTCAAGCTGAAGCGGAAAGACATCCAGTCGAAGTACCAGGAAGCTATAAACCGCATGTACGGTTAAGCGATTGTGGGGGGCTGCTATTTCTGTAAATTGTGTTCTCGTTTTCAAGTTCTGCACGGTCGCTTCCACCGCTCGACGGTTGTTAAAAAAGGTCGAGCGGAGAAAGCGTCGCTATTTATTTACGGAGAATGTGGTCGAAGTTAATTTATGGGATCGTTCCTTGATGCTTTGTGGGAAGGCGTACAATCAAAAGGCTGGACACTTTCCTTGTGTTAATTCATATTGGAAAAAATGCTCGGGCATTTCTTAATAGGCTTGTGAACTATGCTTTCTTTTTTGTGGAAAATATTTTGTATATAAGGAGTTGCATCAGCCGTCTTACTTTTTTATATTTTATATTTCTTCTGTTCTTCCGTTCACGGCCAAAGGGAATTTTTGGTTAGACTTTGTTTTGACTCGGATTTTTCTCAAGTAACGTTAGTTTTGGCGACCCCTTTAACCGAAGAATTACAAGCAGCTCCAAAGTTGTTGTTTATCAGTCTAAAATTAGAAATTATAACGGCGAAAAGCTATATAGAACGACTTTAAATTGGAGTTTCTTCAGTACTATAAGGTTGTATAACAGAACTATGTTTAGTGTTTTATTGAATGTTGGTTATATCCCAAGTTATGTGAACACCAGAATCAGCCAGTTTAACGTAAGCTGTACAGCAATGGTTAAACGATGAAGAATCGTATCTGTGTTTGCTAGAGTAAGTACCGATAGAGATGCATTTTCATTCCATGTTTCCTCAAGTATTTTGAGCTGTTTGGAAATGGTTACTTGTCGTTGGGTCCGCTATTGTTGCGGCGGACTGATGTTTGGCAAATTATCTTTGACAAATATAGGTGCAGCTGTGCATAGGAAATAACTGTTAAGCCCTGTCCACACGATCGAGCAGGTTCGATTGGCACACCTGACCGCTATAGGTAGTAATACATACATACATATACCAAGGCACTTCCCCCAATTTTGGGGGGGTAGCCAACATCAACAAATGAAAAAAAAAAATAAATAAATAAAGGGGGACCTCTACTCTCTACGTTCCTCCCAGCCTGACAAGGGACTCAACCGAGTTCAGCTGGTACTGCTAGGGTGCCACAGCCCACCCTCCCACATTATCCACCACAGATGAAGCTTCATAATGCTGAATCCCCTACTGCTGCTACCTCCGCGGTAGTAGCAGTAGGGGTTAATGATGTCAGAAGCAGGAAAATCACAAGCGGTGGTGTTGCCAGATCCCTGTCCGTGGATTTTCCGCTTCCGACGTCACTAACCCTCATTATCACTACCTACTGTGGTCCGGTATCGCTGTTTGCCCGTCGAGCATACGCGATCGTGTGGACAGGACTTTAGAAGCTTTGTCAAAGTTTGTACGAATGATGGTTGGTTAGTTCCGCGAATACAATATTGGTGCCTAACATCAGTAGTAGTGTTATGTATATGCCATTTCATCCTCTCATTTGTCATAACTCCTCATTCATGAATGTGTACATGTTGAACATTAACCCATAATCATTTCTTTAGTTTTCATCTTTGATAATCATCGCAACTTATTTCACCGACTGCACTCGGTCCTTGAGTTCCACAATGCAAGCAGGAGACGAGGATATATACTACAGATATATCTATTGTTCTGGACAGTTTTTGTAAATCAACCCTCTGAGAGAGAGAGTGGCAAGGGCTAATGACGTCGTCTGCAAACTTTTCCGGCGAATATCGGTTTCATTTTTAGTTTCTTTTACAGCTTGGGTACGGACTGCAGAAATGCACAAATGACATTGGCCAGTACGAAAGAGATTACGGTCATTGAAAAATCTCGGAGGGTTATTATTGTATAGTATATTCATATGCATATTCTATAGTCATGGCATATCACATTACCTGGTTACAAAGACTTCCTGTCCTCGCACACAGACGACAGCTCGGCCATCCCGCAGTTTACCCAAATCTTAAGTTCTTCAAAGTTTTGTTTTTCCAGTCTCATCCATCCTCAAGAAAGTGGATTTCAAGTCATTTCCCCCCCCCCCACAACAAATTGGGACCAGACATCTTCAATGATTTGAATTTAGAAGTCGTATCACCCTAAATAGTGTCTATGGGTTTTAGTCTCCCCTATTAGTTCATTTAGAATAAATCTTACGAGAACAGAAAGTCATTGGCCTATTTTTCTGTCGTTCGTTACGTGCAATTCTTGAGAACAGCCAGATTTTCAATTGTTATTGATGTTATTTTTCTTTTGGATAATGAACAAATATGTTTTATATTTATCATGAAGAACAGATTAATACATGGGAAAAAAATGTGTTTACTAAAAAACTGTAAAAAGTTATTTTCACTTATTAACAGTATAGAGATTTTCATCTAATTATCTTGCAATGTTAGTTGCAAATTTAAAATGGAAAAAAATGTTTATCATGAAATCAGTGTCGGGCGTTTTTGTATATCGTCAGGAGAGGCGATTTTGCGAGCTTCTTTTGCACTTAATTTTTATTTCAACCTGATTGAAAATAGTTTTATAACTTCATTTTTGCATTTAAACCAGATTTTTTTTTTTACTCTTCAGAATATTTGTTAAATGTCATTTTGATAAGTTTAGAAACAATGTGTTAGCAAGCACTTAGAAACGTGTTAAGTTTTATAATTGAGCGATTATTAAATCGTGTTGAAAAAATTTGTGCTTTAAAGAAAATATCTTTGCAAATATTCAAAGATAGGAATAGTGTATGATTTTTTTTTTTTTTTTTTTATTAAATCCCTTAGCGTTCTATACTTCTTTTCCCCCATTTTTTCACACGAATTTCATTACTGGTGAAGCGTGCCTTAACAGCCATGAATTTTCCTTCCTCGTCAAATCACGGATGTATAAATATTGTATTTATTTTGCATGTATTTTTTAATATGCATTATACAATACCTTACTTTTATCCCTTGCAAATTATAATAACCTTGTACGTGAGATTTTGTCCCGTATTATACGTACATTAAACTCGCCGAGGTCTTCTTTATGTTAGCAACTCTTAACTAATTGTTATATTTAAAATCAGTTTCCCCAAATAACCATATTTTTAGACCATACCAGTTTGAATTTCTAAGAATTAAACCGAGGCACAAAATGATGTACTTGTATGAAGTTTTACCTCTTTAAGTTTTAGCGTATTTTTGTCTTTGATATGAAAATCTGTTTCTTAAGTTTTACGGAACATTTCTAATTTTTTTAAAAGGCATTTAGTAGATGATTTAAAAGGCTTTAAAGCACTCAAATTGTACATAATGTAGGTAATTTGTCAATTTTTTTTTTTAGTAATCAATGTGAAAATGGTAATAAATATTTAATATATTCTCTATCTTATTTTGTCACTTGATTGGTTCGTGGTTTAATCTAAAGGGAAAATCTAAGAAATATATTTCCTTTATAGCTATAAGAAAGCAAAGTTGGTTCAAAACTCTATATATGAAAAATATAAATTAATCAAAGACAAGATTTTATAGACTGGGAGCTTCAGACGACGCCACTAAAATGGTCTCTTGCAATCTGTCACTGGATTGGACGAGATTTGATCTTACAGAGCCACCATTAATAAGATATACGTTCATGGAGCCTTGGTGAGAATTTGGCTAAAAGTGGGTTAACATATAAGTTGGGGAACCTATTTTTTGCTATAGCTGGGCATTTTAAGCCTTTATAAACCTTCTCCACACAGTTACAAGCCTTTCCCACACTTATAACACTTTTCTGCACACATGTGAACACTTTTAGTTATATAGTATACTTATTTATGCTATATGTATAAGTGCAATGCTGCATGCAGTACAAGTAAGGTTAGGATAAGCTATCCTAGCTTACTAATACAGAACTGGAGTACATCGTGCTACTCGCAGTCTCTACCGTATACGTACGGCACTAAATGGAAAACTTTAAGGCTACTAGACACGGAGAATTTCTTTAAAACATTACTATGAAGTAATCTTAGGTGGTTCTGTATCGGGTACTCGCCTAGTAAGATACACACTTCAACGAAACTCGAATAACGACGATGACGGTGAATTAGCTGTGCAGTAGATGTTAGACAATAATGCTATTTACTGCACGGCCTATCGTAGGATTTGATTGAATGTAACAAGTAAGAAACTTTAATGAAATTATCGCAAAACACACTAGTACAAAAAGTAAGGCAAAGTGAAATATGAAAAGATGATTTAAACCCAAGTGCTTCAAAAGGGAAAAGTAGCCCAGTGAGGAAAGGAAATAAATAATTCTAACAAAAGTATCACAAAACACGAGTACAAAGTAACACTTGTAGACATACGCCTCACAAAAGGCAAAGTGGAATGTGAAAAGATGCTATATGCCCAAGGGCTCCAACAGGGAAAAGTACCCCAGTGAGGAAAGGAAATAACTATAAGAGAAATAATGAACAATTAAAATAACATTTTACAAACGGTAACAACATTGAAGGGACACGCCAATCTGTTCGACACAAAAACATTCTCTACAAGTTTAAATTTTTCATAGCAATAACCGGCCTAACAGCCGAAGGATTTGAGTACATCCACGCTAATATCAGATAAAGATAAATGTCACCCAAGAGTATGGTATTAACCCTTTTACCCCCAAAAGTACGTACCGCTACGTTTCACAAAACACATCCCTTTACCCCCATGGACATACCGGTACGTCCTTACAAAAAACTGCTATTTAAATTTTTTTTTGCATATTTTTTATAACTTTTTGAGAAACTTCAGGCATCTTCCAAGAGAATGAGACCAACCTGACCTCTCTATGACGAAAATTAATGCTCTTAGAGCAATTTAAAAAATATATACTTCAAAATGTGCTGGGAAAAAAATAACCCCTGGGGGTTAAGGGTTGGAAAGTTCCAAATAGCCTGGGGGTAAAAGGGTTAATATGAAGGTAAACAACATTAAACTCTAAAAATGAAAATATGAGGTTGTTCACTAGCAACAGAAGCAGAAAGCTACCAAGGGTTGAATACAAGGGCCACTTAGATCTTATTCTCTCTCCTCAGCTGGCCGACAGATGCGAGACTGCTTGAAGCGAGTCATCATAGACCCACTAAAAACAACTTCCTCCAGCCTTAGGGAGTTCTTTGGGCACACCTAACCTAGCTCCTAAGAATTTATATATTTTTTCAACATATAGCTAATTAGATTTAATTTCTATCAATATACAGTATTACGTTTTTTGTTAAACTTCTATTCACTTGAAAAAGAGAAAATTACTGTACAGGGTACTTGAAAATACAAATTTTAAAGCTGATTTGCATATTTCTTAATTATATTTACTTTGTATTTTTCCTAACAATACAATCTCGAGTCCTTTAATATACGTATGGCATTATCAATTTGGCCATAAATATTTACGTAGGTAGTTATAGCTAAGGACAGATCAGCGAGACGATCACTTCTGACGTTCGGGCCTAGACGAATGCGAACAATTGTCCTTCAATGAGAGACTCATCCCTGTGGGGGAGGAACTCCCCATGAACCAAAATCCAGCTGGTTTAACTTTTACAGGGAAATATCAAGAGCACTCGGCAATGTACACGAGGGAACGTGATCAACTACCACTAACCTTTTAATGGTCTGAGCATGAAGATGACGTAAGTGTTAGGTTAGGTCCATGCCATGAGTAAATGATAAACGATCATACATGAACTATATACAGTACTGTGTTTGTAAGTCAAATATGTGTAAGTTCAGTACTTCCTGTATGTGATCAGCTGACTGACATACTTGAATATTGGCATTTTGGGCTAAAAGTAGATGAGGCTACTGACGTAATAAAAGATAACCATTCAACCCTTTTACCCCCAGGCTATTTGGAACTTTCCAACCCTTAACCCCCAGGCATTTTTTTTTTTTCAAGCACATTTTGCAATTTATATTTTTTAAATTGCTCTAACAGCCTTAATTTTCGTCATAGAGAGGTCAGGTTGGTCTCATTCTTTTGGAAAATGTCTGAAGTTTCTCATAAAGTTATCAAAAATATGCAAACAAAATTGTTAATAGCATTTTTTTGCAAGGACGTACCAGTACATCCATGGGGGTAAAGGGATGTGTTTTGTGAAACGTACCAGTACGTCCTTTGGGGGTAAAAGGGTTAATATGTTATTTTCATTAGTAAAATAAATTTTTGAATATACTTACCCGATGATCATGTAGCTGTCAACTCCGTTGCCCGACAGAAATCTATGGTCGGGATACGCCAGCGATCGCTATCCAGGTGGGGGTGTACTCAACAGCGCCATCTGTGAGCAGGTACTCAAGTACTTCTTGTCAACAAGAACTCAATTTTCTCCTCGGTCCACTGGTTCTCTATGGGGAGGAAGGGCGGGTTCTTTAATTCATGATCATCGGGTAAGTATATTCAAAAATTTATTTTACTAATGAAAATAACATTTTTCAATATTAAACTTACCCGATGATCATGTAGCTGATTCACACCCAGGGTGGTGGGTGGAGACCAGCATACATGTTAACAAAGAAGCTAAGTATCCCGTATTTCATTTTATTAGTTATTCAAAATAACAAACATAAAATAAATAAGTACCTGGTAAGGAAGTCGACTTGAACCATTACTCTGCCTTTTTTAAGTACGTCTTCCTTACTGAGCCTAGCGGTCCTCTTAGGATGCTGAACGACTCCTAGGTGCTGAAGTATAAAGGGCTGCAACCCATACTAAAGGACCTCATCACAACCTCTAACCTAGGCGCTTCTCAAGAAAGAATTGACCACCCGCCAAATCAACCAGGATGCGGAAGGCTTCTTAGCCGACCGTACAACCCAAAGAACAACAATAAAAAGTATTCAAGAGAAAGGTTAAAAAGGTTATGGGATTATGGGAATGTAGTGGCTGAGCCCTCACCTACTACTGCACTCGCTGCTACGAATGGTCCCAGGGTGTAGCAGTTCTCGTAAAGAGACTGGACATCTTTGAGATAGAATGATGCGAACACTGACTTGCTTCTCCAATAGGTTGCATCCATAACACTCTGCAGAGAACGGTTCTGTTTGAAGGCCACTGAAGTAGCCACAGCTCTCACTTCATGTGTCCTTACCTTCAGCAAAGCAAGGTCTTCTTCCTTCAGATGAGAATGTGCTTCTCTAATCAGAAGCCTGATGTAGTAAGAAACTGCGTTCTTAGACATTGGTAGAGAAGGCTTCTTGATAGCACACCATAAGGCTTCTGATTGTCCTCGTAATGGTTTTGACCTTCTTAGATAGTACCTAAGAGCTCTAACTGGGCAAAGTACTCTCTCCAGTTCGTTCCCCACCAAGTTGGATAGGCTTGGGATCTCGAACGACTTAGGCCAAGGACGGGAAGGAAGCTCGTTTTTAGCCAAAAAACCGAGCTGCAAGGAACATGTAGCCGTTTCAGATGTGAAACCTATGTTCCTGCTGAAGGCGTGGATCTCACTTACTCTTTTAGCTGTTGCTAAGCACACGAGGAAAAGAGTTTTTAATGTGAGGTCCTTAAAAGAGGCTGATTGGAGCGGTTCAAATCTTGATGACATAAGGAACCTTAGGACCACGTCTAGATTCCAGCCTGGAGTGGACAACCGACGTTCCTTTGAGGTCTCAAAAGACCTAAGGAGGTCCTGTAGATCTTTGTTGGTGGAAAGATCCAAGCCTCTGTGGCGGAAAACCGCTGCCAACATACTTCTGTAACCCTTGATCGTAGGAGCTGAAAGGGATCTTACTTTCCTTAGATGTAACAGGAAGTCAGCAATCTGGGTTACAGTGGTACTGGTTGAGGAAACTGCATTGGCCTTGTACCAGCTTCGGAAGACTTCCCATTTAGACTGATAGACTCTGAGAGTGGATGTCCTCCTTGCTCTGGCAATCGCTCTGGCTGCCTCCTTCGAAAAGCCTCTAGCTCTTGAGAGTCTTTCGATAGTCTGAAGGCAGTCAGACGAAGAGCGTGGAGGTTTGGGTGTACCTTCTTTACGTGAGGTTGACGCAGAAGGTCCACTCTTAGAGGAAGAGTCCTGGGAACGTCGACCAGCCATTGCAGTACCTCTGTGAACCATTCTCTCGCGGGCCAGAGGGGAGCAACCAACGTCAGCCGTGTCCCTTTGTGAGAGGCGAACTTCTGAAGTACCCTGTTGACAATCTTGAACGGCGGGAATGCATACAGGTCGAGATGGGACCAATCCAGCAGAAAGGCATCCACGTGAACTGCTGCTGGGTCTGGAATCGGGGAACAATACAACGGGAGCCTCTTGGTCATCGAGGTAGCGAATAGATCTATGGTTGGCTGACCCCACAGGGCCCAAAGTCTGCTGCAAACATTCTTGTGAAGGGTCCACTCTGTGGGGATAACCTGACCCTTCCGGCTGAGGCGATCTGCCATGACATTCATATCGCCCTGAATGAACCTCGTTACCAGCGTGAGCTTTCGATCTTTTGACCAAATGAGGAGGCCCCTTGCGATCTCGAACAACTTCCTCGAATGCGTCCCTCCCTGCTTTGAGATGTAAGCCAAGGCTGTGGTGTTGTCGGAGTTCACCTCCACCACCTTGTTTAGCTGGAGGGACTTGAAGTTTATCAAGGCCAGATGAACCGCCAACAACTCCTTGCAATTGATGTGAAGTGTCCTTTGCTCCTGATTCCATGTTCCCGAGCATTCCTGTCCGTCCAGTGTCGCACCCCAGCCCGTGTCCGATGCGTCCGAGAAGAGACGGTGGTCGGGGGTCTGAACAGCCAATGGTAGACCTTCCTTGAGAAAAATGCTGTTCTTCCACCACGTTAGAGTAGACCTCATCTCTTCGGAAACAGGAACTGAGACCGTCTCTAGCGTCATGTCCTTTATCCAGTGAGCAGCTAGATGATACTGAAGGGGGCGGAGGTGGAGTCTCCCTAACTCGATGAACAGGGCCAGCGATGAAAGTGTCCCTGTTAGACTCATCCACTGCCTGACTGAGCATCGGTTCCTTCTCAGCATGCTCTGGATGCATTCTAGGGCTTGGTTGATCCTTGGGGCCGACGGAAAAGCCCGAAAAGCTTGACTCTGAATCTCCATACCCAGGTAGACAATGGTCTGGGATGGGACGAGCTGGGACTTCTCTAAATTGACCAGGAGGCCCAGTTCCTTGGTCAGATCCATAGTCCATCTGAGATTCTCCAGACAGCGACGACTTGTGGGAGCTCTTAAAAGCCAGTCGTCTAAATAGAGGGAGGCTCTGATGTCTGCCAAGTGAAGGAATTTCGCAATATTCCTCATCAGTCTGGTAAACACAAGAGGTGCCGTGCTTAGGCCAAAGCACAGGGCTTGGAACTGGTACACAACCTTTCCAAAGACGAATCTTAGGAAAGGTTGGGAGTCTGGATGGATGGGGACGTGAAAGTATGCGTCTTTCAGGTCTAACGAGACCATCCAGTCCTCCTGCCTGACCGCTGCTAGGACCGACTTCGTCGTCTCCATCGTGAACGTCTGCTTGGTGACAAAAGCATTGAGAGCACTGACGTCCAGCACCGGTCTCCAACCTCCTGTCTTCTTGGCTACCAGGAAGAGACGGTTGTAAAAGCCCGGGGATTGATGATCCCGGACTATGACCACCGCTTCCTTTTGTAGCAAGAGCGACACCTCTTGTTGCAACGCTAGCCTCTTGTCCTTCTCCTTGTAGTTGGGAGAGAGGTTGATGGGAGATGTAGCTAGAGGGGGATTGCGGCAGAACGGAATTCTGTATCCCTCCCTTAGCCACTTCACAGACTGAGCGTCTGCACCTCTGCTCTCCCAAGCTTGCCAGAAGGTCTTGAGTCTGGCTCCTACTGCTGTCTGGAGAGGAAGGCAGTCAAAACTTGCCTTTTGCGGACTTGGAACCCTTCTTGGACTTGCCACGGTGACTGTCTGCACGGGTACCTCCTCTGCTGGAGGTTCTGCCACGAAAGGGCGGGATGAACCTAGAAGCAGGTGTGTCAACTGCTGCAGGGCAGAAGGGTCTAGGCACGGAAGGTAAGGTTTTAGCCTTACGTGCAGAAGAAGCCATCAGATCATGAGTATCCTTCTGGATAAGTGAGGCAGCCATCCCCTTAATCAGCTCCTCCGGAAACAGACACTTGGAGAGAGGAGCAAACAACAACTCTGACTTCTGGCAAGGAGTGATACCAGCTGATAAGAAGGAGCAAAGATGTTCTCTCTTCTTAAGGACTCCTGAGACATATGAAGCCGCAAGTTCACCAGACCCATCCCGAATTGCCTTGTCCATGCTAGACATGATCAGCATGGCCGAGTCCTTATCTGAAGGGGAAGTCTTCCTGCTTAAGGCTCCCAAACACCAATCGAGGAAGTTGAATATCTCGAAGGCACGAAAGACTCCCTTCAACAGATGATCTAAATCGGAAAAGGACCAGCAGATCTTCGAACGTCTCATAGCCAACCTGCGGGGAGAGTCAACCAGACTTGAGAAGTCGGCCTGGGCAGAGGCAGGAACCCCCAAGCCGGGTTCCTCTCCCGTGGCATACCAGACGCTCGACTTAGAAGCAAGCTTGGGAGGAGGAAAGACAAAAGAGGTCCTTCCCAGTTGCTTCTTGGAATGCAACCAGTCCCCCATAACCCTCAAAGCTCTCCTAGATGATCTTGCGAGAACAAGCTTGGTGAAGGCAGGCGCAGCAGACTGCATGCCCAGAGCAAACTCGGAGGGAGGAGAACGAGGGGTTGCAGACACAAAATGCTCAGGATACAAGTCCCTGAACAAGGCAAGGACTTTGCGAAAGTCTAAGGAGGGAGGCGAAGACTTGTGCCCTTCAATATCAGAGTGAGGTTCATCCAGATGTGCAGCTTCATCATCCGATATATCATCATCCGAAAGTTGAGTTGTGAGTGGCAAAGGCAGAGCAGCAAGCTGAACGGCTGAATCCGGCAGAACGGGTGCATGCGTACCTGCGGATCCAACATCATGCCTCTGCTGGTCGGTCTGCGAGCTGGCAACAACAAAAGCAGAGGGCTGGTGTGTGGGAGGGGCTGCGGTGGGCTGAGGAGCATGCGGTATGGTATGCAGAGCATGCTGTAAGATATGCGGCTCATGCTGCATGGTATGCGGAGCATGCTGTAAGGTATGCAGAGCATGCTGCATGGGCTGAGGAGAATGCCGCATAGTGCTGGAACCCGGCAACTCCTGATGCGGCAGCTCATGCATGTTAGCAGATGGTGCAGCAAGAACATGCGTCTGGCAGGGAGGACTGCGCATCGGTGGAGGAGCTCTCACAGGTGGAGTGTGGGAGCAGGCAGCCGCAGTATCTGCTGAGCGCACAACCTCTGCGGGTTGTAGGTTAACAGGAGAGGTGTTAACTTTCTCGGCATGATACTCCTGCATGAATGCCGCAAGCTGAGACTGCATAGTCTGCAGCATGGACCACTTAGGGTCTACTGTGGTTGGAGCAACAACAGACGGAGCAGTAGCCTGTTGAGGGACCACTCTACCTCTCTTGGGAGGTGTGCAGTCATCAGATGACTGCGGCGAGTCCGAACTGACCCAGTGGCTACACCTGGGCCGTTGGACTAGCTCGGAAGGGACCTTACGTTTGAGCGGTCGTGAGACCTTGGTCCATCGTTTCCTCCTGGAAACTTCTTCCACAGACGAGGAATGTAAGGGCTCATTCGTCTGTATGTGGATGGGACGATCCTTAACAGATACGTCCGCAACCACTGAGGATACATCCGTGCGCCGATCAAGGCCTGCCGAACCCTTTGGTCCTTCGACATTGCTTCTCCCCTGGGCTTGGGAGCTTGCAAGAGGTCCCGGACTGGGAGGACGACTGGCACGCACAGATGTACCCTCATGCGCAACACTGACACTGACACTATGCACATCACTAGCACTAACACTTCCCACTGCACTCTTCGCTTTCAGCTCTCTGACATCTGCCAAGAGCTGATTACGGTCACTAACCAACGACTCCACCTTATCACCGAGAGCCTGAATGGCACGCAACATATCAGCCATTGCAGGCTGAGCACTCGTAGCAGGTTCGGGAGTCACCACCACAGGGGAAGGAAAAGGTTGAGGGGCATGGGGAGAGGAAAAATCCACAGAGCGAGAACTCCTCCTATCTCTCTCCTTCTCTAACCTACGTGCATATCTAAGGAATTCGTTAAAATGTTATTTTTATTAGTAAAATAAATTTTTGAATATACTTACCCGATAATCATGTAGCTGTCAACTCCGTTGCCCGACAGAATTCTATGGAGGGATACGCCAGCTATCACAATACTAGAAGGGGGTGTACTTACCAGCGCCACCTGTGGCCAGGTACTATAGTACTTCTTGTTGACACCTCCTCAATTTTTCCTCGGTCCACTGGTTCTCTATGGGGAGGAAGGGAGGGTCGATTAAATCATGATTATCGGGTAAGTATATTCAAAAATTTATTTTACTAATAAAAATAAAATTTTTCAATATTAAACTTACCCGATAATCATGTAGCTGATTCACACCCAGGGGGGTGGGTGAAAACCAGTGTACAAGATTAAAGGATAGCTAAGTATCCCATATTTCATATAACAGTTATCTCAAATAACAATGAAATAATAAGTACCTGGTAAGGAAGTCGAATTGAACCGTTACTCTGCCTCTTTTTTAAGTTCGTCTTCCTTACTGAGCGCAGCGTTCCTCTTGGAGGCTGAATCAACCCAAAGGTGCTAAAGTATATAGGGTTGCAACCCCTACTAAAGGACCTCTACAAAACCTCTAACCCAGGCGCTTCTCAAGAATGAATAGACCACCCGCCAAATCAAAAGGATGCGGAAGGCTTCTTAGCCTACCGTAACAACCATAAAAACAACAATAAAAGCATTCAAGAGAAAGGTTAAAAAAGGTTATGGGATTAAGGGAATGTAGTGGCTGAGCCCTCACCTACTACTGCACTCGCTGCTACGAATGGTCCCAGGGTGTAGCAGTTCTCGTAAAGAGACTGGACATCTTTAAGATAAAATGATGCAAACACTGACTTGCTCCTCCAATAGGTTGCATCCATTATGCTCTGCAGAGAACGGTTTTTATTAAAGGCCATCGAAGTAGCTACGGCTCTTACTTCGTGGGTCCTTACCTTCAGCAATGCAAGGTCTTCCTCCTTTAAGTGAGAATGGGCTTCTCTAATCAGAAGCCTTATATAATACGAAACCCCGTTCTTGGACATGGGCCTCGAAGGTTTCTTGATGGCACACCATAAGGCTTCTGACTGTCCTCGAATAGGTTTAGACCTCTTAAGATAATACTTGAGAGCTCTGACAGGGCAAAGAACTCTCTCTAGTTCGTTACCTACCATGTTGGAGAGGCTAGGTATTTCAAACGATCTAGGCCAAGGACGTGAAGGAAGTTCGTTCTTTGCTAGGAATCCGAGCTGAAAAGAACATGTTGCAGATTCGGTCGTGAAACCAATGTTCTTGCTGAAGGCATGAACCTCACTGACTCTCTTAGCTGTTGCAAGGCAGACGAGAAAAAGAGTCTTGAGGGTAAGGTCCTTGAAGGAAGCTGACTGGAGAGGTTCGAACCTAGGTGACATAAGGAACCTTAAGACTACGTCTAGGTTCCAGCCTGGAGTGGATAGACGACGCTCTTTAGACGTCTCAAAAGACTTAAGGATGTCTTGAAGGTCCTTGTTGGAAGAAAGGTCCAAACCTCTGTGGCGGAGAACTGAAGCCAACATACTCCTATACCCTTTAATCGTAGGGGCTGAAAGGGATCTCTCATTCCTAAGATGTAGAAGGAAGTCAGCTATTTGGGTCACAGAGGTATTGGTAGAGGATATTGAATTGGCTCTACACCAGCTCCGGAAGACTTCCCACTTAGATTGGTAGACTCTACGAGTGGAAACCCTTCTTGCTCTGGCAATCGCACTGGCTGCCTCCTTCGAAAAGCCTCTAGCTCTAGCGAATCTTTCGACAGTCTGAAGGCAGTCAGCCGAAGAGCGTGGAGGTTTGGGTGCAACCTGTCTACGTGAGGTTGACGTAGAAGGTCCACTCTTAGAGGTAGAGTCCTGGGGATGTCGACTAGCCATTGAAGTACCTCTGTGAACCATTCTCTTGCAGGCCAAAGGGGAGCAACCAGCGTCAGCCGTGTCCCTTCGTGCGAGATGAATTTCTGCAGAACTTTGTTTATTATCTTGAACGGTGGGAATGCGTAAAGGTCGAGATGGGACCAGTTCAGTAGAAAAGCATCCACATGAACTGCTGCAGGGTCTGGAACAGGGGAACAGTACAGCGGAAGTCTCTTGGTTATGGAGGTGGCAAACAGATCTATGGTAGGTTGACCCCACAAGGTCCAAAGTCTGTTGCACACACTCTTGTGGAGGGTCCATTCCGTGGGAATGACCTGATTCCTTCTGCTTAGGCGATCTGCTGAGACGTTCATATTGCCCTGAATGAACCTCGTGACCAGAGTGAGGTTTAGACCTCTTGACCAAATGAGGAGGTCCCTTGCGATCTCGTATAGGCTCCTCGAATGGGTCCCTCCTTGCTTGGAGATGTAAGCCAAGGCTGTGGTGTTGTCTGAGTTCACCTCCACCACTTTGCCTAGCAGGAGGGACTTGAAGTTCAGCAGGGCTAAATGAACTGCTAGTAGCTCCTTGCAGTTGATGTGGAGCATTCCCTGTTCCTCGTTCCACGTTCCCGAGCATTCCCGTCCGTTCAAGGTCGCACCCCAGCCCGAGTCCGATGCATCTGAGAAGAGATGAAGATTGGGGGTCTGAATAGCCAACGATAGGCCCTCCCTGAGAAGGAGATTGTTCTTCCACCACAGGAGAGTGGTCTTCATCTCTTGGGTGATTGGGATAGAGACTGCTTCGAGAGTCGAACCCTTGTCCCAATGAGCTGCAAGATGGAATTGAAGAGGGCGGAGGTGGAGTCTCCCTAGTTCGACGAACAGGGCCAGTGATGAAAGGGTCCCTGTGAGACTCATCCACTGTCTCACCGAGCAACTGCTCCTCTTCAGCATGCTCATGATGCACTCTAGGGCTTGGCTTATCCTGGGGGCCGATGGAAAAGCCCGAAAATCCTGACTCCGAATCTCCATTCCCAGGTACACAATGGATTGGGAGGGAATGAGCTGAGACTTTTCTATGTTGACTAACAGACCCAGTTCTCTGATTAAGTCCAAAGTCCAGTTGAGACTCTCCAGACAGCGACGACTCGTGGAGGCTCTCAACAGCCAGTCGTCTAAGTAGAGGGAGGCTCTGATGTCCGATAAGTGGAGGAATTTTGCTATATTCCTCATCAGATGAGTGAACACCATAGGAGCTGTGCTTAGGCCAAAACACAGGGCTTGGAATTGGTAGACAACCTTTCCAAAAACGAATCTCAGGAAAGGTTGGGAGTCTGGATGAATAGGAACGTGAAAGTAGGCATCTTTCAAGTCCAACGAGACCATCCAGTCCTCCTGCCTGACCGCTGCTAGGACCGACTTCGTCGTCTCCATCGTGAACGTCTGCTTGGTGACATACGCGTTGAGCGCGCTGACGTCCAGCACCGGTCTCCAACCTCCTGTCTTCTTGGCCACTAGAAAGAGACGGTTGTAGAAGCCCGGGGATTGATGGTCCCGGACTATAACCACTGCCTTCTTCTGCACAAGAAGCGACACCTCCTGGTGCAATGCTAGCCTCTTGTCCTCTTCTTTGTAGTTGGGAGAGAGGTTGATGGGAGATGTGGTCAGAGGTGGTTTTAGGCAGAATGGAATCCTGTAACCGTCCCTCAGCCAACTGACAGACTGGGCGTCTGCACCTCTCTTTTCCCAGGCTTGCCAGAAGATCTTGAGTCTGGCTCCTACTGCTGTCTGGAGATGCGGAGAGTCAGTTTTTTCCTTTAGAGGTCTTGGAGCCTTTCCTAGACTTGCTCCTGGAAGAGTCTGGACGGGAGCTTCCTCGGCTGGGGGCTCTACCACGAAAGGGCGGTATGAACCTCGTAGCAGGGGTATCAGCCACTGGGGAGCGATAAGTCCTGGGGACTGAGGTAGCAACCTTAGACTTACGAGCCGATGAGGCTACAAGATCGTGTGTGTCCTTTTGTATCAGGGCAGCAGACAAGTCCTTAACCAGCTCTTCGGGGAAGAGGAACTTCGAGAGCGGAGCGAAAAGGAGTTGTGACCTTTGACAAGGTGTAATGCTGGAGGAAAGGAAGGTACACAGCTGTTCCCTTTTCTTCAGAACCCCTGATACAAACATCGACGCAAGCTCACCAGATCCATCTCTAATGGCCTTATCCATGCAGGACATTAATAGCATGGCAGAATCCTTGTCCGCAGGAGAGGTCTTCTTGCTGAGGGCTCCCAGGCACCAGTCTAGAAAGTTGAACATCTCAAATGCTCTAAATACGCCCTTCAGTAAGTGATCAAGGTCTGAGAAGGTCCAGCAAACCTTAGAGCGCCTCATTGCAGTTCTCCGAGGCGAGTCTACCAGACTTGAGAAGTCAGCCTGGGCAGAGGCAGGTACTCCCAAGCCTGGTGCTTCTCCTGTGGCATACCAAACGCTCGCTTTCGAAGTGAGCTTAGTCGGAGGAAACATGAAAGAAGTTTTGCCAAGGTGTTGCTTAGTCTGCAGCCACTCCCCTAAGATCCTTAACGCTCTCTTAGAGGACCTTGCTAGGACTAGCTTAGTATAGGTGGACTTAGCTTGCTGTATGCCCAGCGAAAACTCAGATGGCGGAGAGCGGGGAATAGCAGAGACAAAGTGGTCTGGGTAAACCTCCCTAAGCAGAGCCAAGACCTTACGAAAGTCAATAGACTGTGGAGAAGGCTTGGATTCATCCACGTCTGACGAGGGATCTAGGTGTGCCTCCTCATCATCAGAAGCCTCATCACCAGAGTGTAGCGAAGAGATCGGACAAGAATGCTGAACAGCAGAGTCAGAACGAGTAGGAACAATATTAGAGGTTTCCTCTTCAAGTATCTGTTGAGGGAAAACCTGAGGCTCAGACTGCAAAGGCTGAACAAAAGACGAAGCAGAAGGAAGGCGCATGGGTGGAGGAGGCTGACTCCTAGCATGAGTGGTTGAACCCAAGGGTTGCGCTTGCTGAGCGGTTGGCGGAAGCGGAGTAGCAAGTTCCTGTTCCTGTGGTGTGAGCGGAGCGCGATGAGTTAGAGGCTGCGAAGAACAAGGTAAATGTCTCGCAAGCTGAGGCTCCTGAGGCGCAAGGCTAAGGAGTTGTGGTACTAGCCTTGTGGAGGGTTGAGCTCGCTGCAGCGAGAGCTGAGGAGACTGACTCATGGACGGGAGAGGTAGTTGTACCTCAACCGAGTGTTGCATCACTGGTGGAGCAGCAAGTGGAGGCGGAGGAAGAGAGGTATAATCCTCCTGATCCCATTGTAAAGGTTGCCTTAAGGAAGGCGGAGGCTGAACACCACTGGGAACAGCAAACTCAGAACGTGGCTCAACATCGTACGCCTGGCAGGTGGTACTGCGATCAGGCGGAGCGAGCGCAGGCGGAGCGAGCGCAGGCGGAGGGAGTGCAGGCGGAGGCGGAGGCGCAACACTCTCAGCCCGACACTCACGCATCAAGTCCGAAAGCTGTGCTTGCATGGACTGTAGTAGAGTCCACTTGGGGTCGGCAGAAACTACAGAAGGCTGAGGTAAAGCCTTAACAGTCGAGCTCTGTTGTGGCAGAACCTTACTCCTCTTGGGCGGAGTGCAGTCGACTGATGACTGCGGCGAGTCAGAGCTGAGCCAATGACTGCAGCCTGGCTGAGCACTCGCGGACTGGACTCTGCGTTTAAGTGGTCTCGAGACCTGAGTCCAACGTTTCTTCCCTGACAGTTGATCAGCGGACGAGAAAAAGACGGGCTCAATCGTCTGCAGGTGGGAGTGACGGTCTTTGGAAGACACGCCCGCAACCACCGAGGATACTTCTGTGCGCCGAACAAGGCCTGCCGAACCCTTATGCCCTTCGACATTGCTTCTCCCCTGGGCTTGGGAGCTTGCAAGAGGTCCCGGACTGGGAGGACGACTGGCTCGCACAGAAGTATCCTCACGCACCACACTGGCACTGACACTAGCACTTGGCACTGCACTGACACTAGCACTCGTCACAGCACTGGCACTAATTCCACCCACTGCACTCTTGACCTTAAGTTCCTTGACTTCGGCCATAAGAGACTTATGATCACTTACCACTGACTCTACTTTATCGCCTAAGGCCTGAATAGCACGCAAAACAACAGACATATCAGGCGGAGGGCAAATAGTAGGATCGGGGGTAGCCACTACAGGGGTAGGAAAAGGTAGGGGATCATGAGGTGAGGAAAAAAGTGAAGAGTGAGAAGAACTCCTCCTAACTCTACCTCTCTCTAACTTAGTTGAATATTTCAAAAGACGGACAAATTCAAGTTCCGAAAGTCCGGCGCATTCCTCACATCGATTTTCTAACTGACAGGGCCTGTCCCTACAGTCAGAACAAGCGGTGTGAGGATCTACCGAGGCCTTCGGAATACGCCTATTACAAGACCTACATCGTCTATGGGAGGGGGCTTGCGAAATGTCAGACATCTTGAATCCAAAGAGTTAGCCAAGGGGGGTTCCAAAATCAAGCAAAAGATCGTTAACCGTTAATCAGGACTATATAAAAGCTATCTAGCTAATATAAGAAGGTTTCCAGTAAAGCGACAGCCGAAATCTGAGAGAATACTTCACCAATTAGCCGTGAAAAAACTCGAAGATCATAAGCGTATCCCAGAACGTCTTGCCGGAAGCACGACAGAGGAAAAATTGAGGAGATGTCAACAAGAAGTACTATAGTACCTGGCCACAGGTGGCGCTGGTAAGTACACCCCCTTCTAGTATTGTGATAGCTGGCGTATCCCTCCATAGAATTCTGTCGGGCAACGGAGTTGACAGCTACATGATTATCGGGTAAGTTTAATATTGAAAAATCGAATTCCGAAAGCCCAGCACATTCCCCACATCGATCTTCCAATTGACAGGATTTACCCCTACAATTGGAACATACGGTGTGAAGATCTATAGAGGCCTTCGGAAGACGCCTAGTACAAGTACACTGCCTGTATTTAGGAACTTGGGACTGGTCAGACATCTTGAATTTAGAAGTAGTCAAGGGGGAATTCCAAAATTAAGCAAAGTTCGTTAACCAATAAATCAAATTAATTCCAAAAGCTTGCTAAGCTAAGGATTAAGCTTCCTGAACAGCGAAGGCTAAACTTTAGAGCAAATACATCACCAAATCGTGAACAATAACTCCAAAATCAACAGCGTATCCAAGTAGGTCTTGCCGGCGGCACGACAGAGGAAAAATTGAGTTCTTGTTGACAAGAAGTACTTGAGTACCTGCTCACAGATGGCGCTGTTGAGTACACCCCCACCTGGATAGCGATCGCTGGCGTATCCCGACTGTAGATTTCTGTCGGGCAACGGAGTTGACAGCTACATGATCATCGGGTAAGTTTAATATTGAAAAAACTTATGTATATGTATCTGCAAATGGAATCAAGGAAGATCTGTTCTTGTGTCAACCTATCTTTGGTAGAGCCACAGTGGCAGAGGTCTTCAACATGATTGACAATCCTTTTAGTGAACACACTGAACATACTGACATAGCCCCGTCTTGGACGCACTGCCTGCTTCATCAAGCATTAAGAATGAAGAATTAGGTAATTTGCTCAAAGAACAGTCTCTTAAAGGGAAGACTTTCCCATGTTACGTAAACATTTTAGGGCACAACACACCCCTCACCTATAGCACAGTGAATCACGCTGGCTATCCTGTGGAAAAGTACTTCGGAGAGTGTATGAATTTAGTACTGTAATGATAATGCTACATTCCTCTACGAAAATAAAAACTAAAGTGTACAAAATAAAATTTTCAACTTGTTTCGAAATGTACGAGAATTTTCAAATATTCTAACCCTAAATAGAAAGTAATTGTTTATCGGCCATTTGAACACTGCTGGGGGAGTTTCCGTCTTACTCTAAAGATGTAGACGTAAGCAGATAAGAATGGATAAGGAACCCAAGTGAACTTCATCCAACTAACCTCTGCTATTTTCAAGGTTTGCACATCCCTCTAATTTGCTCCTGAAACTGCAAATGCAGAAAATTACCAGCCTCTTTCCACAATTATACCTTTGTCCCTTGACTGTCGGATTGTCTAATATAATTACTAATCTCATTTACATCTTCTTCTTCTTCCCAGCTGGTTCCCATTTTATATGGGGTCGCCGTTGCGGATGAGCCGTTTCCATCTTTTTCTATTCTGCGCTTCTGCCTCATCAATCCCCTTCTCCTGTAAGTCTCCTCTCACACAGTCCCTCCATCTCTTTCTTGGTCTCCCTCTTCTTCTTCTTCCCTGAACCTCCATCTCCATAGTATGTCTCCCAACGTGGTCCTCATCTCTCCTCATCAGGTGTCCATACCATCTCAGCCTCCCTTCCTGCACTTTCTTTAATATTTCCACCACCTTTGTCGACCCCCTTATGAAGTCATTTTTTATCCGATCCTCTCGTCACTAACCTCATTTACATCAACGAAGTAATATAACAAAATTGGAATTTGTATTTTTCTCTAACAATTAGTGATGACTCTAAAATCAGATTTCAGCAACTTGATTTGTCATGTGACGAATCACCGAAACATATTTCATGCGGAACTTTTGGTAGTAAGTTAAATAGTACCCTTCCTTGTCATCAGAGGCCACTGACATTTTATCCACTGAAAATAAAGCGAAGCATTAAAACAGACAAAATGAGAGAGGCAGCCGACATCAAAAGTGTGTATAGCTGTAGATGGGAGGGCCTTCTACGCCCCCCCGTCGGTAGTTCTAACTACCTCGTTGAATTCTAACGGTCGTTCCAGCCTCGCTAGGACGTTCTCCTACCAAAGGACGTTGGTTTGTCTTCGCTTAGGAACAAATTAGGGTTAAATATTACTTGTAAGGACATATAAAACACTGTGATCTTCTTTTATTTATTCCAGGAGAATTTTTGATGCTCGCAAGATTTTTCATACTTTCTTATAAAACTAACATGAGAAGTATAAAACTACATTTCATACAACCTGCATAACCATAAATATATTCGTAAGATATATTAAGTCTCCAAACACTTCTTAAGTTGGTTGCGAGACTTCGGCAAGATATATATATACTGTATATGAATAGGATTTTAATATTTATAAAATAGGATTTACGGTACTGTAAAACCTAAGATTTAATTATTTAATATGGATGTTTTTTCTGTGGCTTTCTTAGATTCTTTTTCTAAACTGAGTTTTCTGAAGATAAAAACAACACCTTGTGTGCGTCTATGCCGGTCTTTTGGTAGGTTAGACAACTTCCTAATCTCAAACTTTAACCTAGATCTGTTCAAATGCGGGTTATCTGTTAAGAGAGGACTGTGCGTTGGAGTGAATGCTGGATATTGCTCCAAAGATGGAAGTTTTGATACAGATCATTGGAAGATTGACCAGGATATTTCCAAGCTATTAAGACACACAGGAAGGTCCGCACTGACGCATAGGTCATGCTGAGTGTGCAGGAAGGAGATCTTCGCCTTCTGGGAAAACAGAATCATCTGAAACACCTCTATAACATGACACGGCTAAGCACCTTGCGATCTGAGGGGCCGAGGAAAACGAGTACAACGATGAAGCCATCCTAAATATATCGTACAAGCAGGAAACGGAACGCTTGTAACTTGCTGCGGACTGACATCCATTCCACTTTTTATGGATTCAAGAACCCTTTAGTCTCTAAGTCCATTGAGGATTTCCAAGATTGGCAACAAGAAAAACTTGCAGAAGGTTGGCCGGAGTATCCCCGCACAAAAGGCTTTCTTCGGTCGGTGAAAATTACCTTTCGGAAGCTGTGACAAAAAATAGAAAAAGGAGAGACATCATTTAACAGCTGTTGAGTTACAGCACCTTAAAGAATAATACAGAGGTAATAGTATCTTCTTTAAGAATGATTTAGAGATAAGAGTGGTTAGAGAGCCACATTAGACTATTACATTAGGGCAGAATATTCCTCCTCCTCTTGAATAAGCAGCGATACCAGCAGATTTGATCAGTGTCTCCTTGCAGCAACAGAAAATCAGGAAAGTCATCCAACAAATAGTGTACATATGTGTGTGTCTGGGAAGCTTGTAGGAGGAGGGACTCAAGTAAAATATATTATTAATATTAGCCAAATTACAATCCCATTTGGAAAAGCAGGATGATATAAGCCCAAGGGATGAGGGAGGCACATCTACCTGAGGTGGTTTACAAGTCCAGACAAAACTTGGCAACGTTGCAAATGACAGCCATGTTCCTAAGTTTCTGCAGATAAGTTGTTGTCTCGGTTATGAAAAGAATCAATCGCATCTATAAAACATGGCCTTTCCAAAAACGTGCATTAAAATGAAATTCAAGTAAGAATCTAAACACAAAAATTATTGGAAATCTTAAGAGGAAATAATGGAGTTTATGATGAGTTGATTCTTCTTCGGCATTTAACAGTGATTGAGGAAGAAAAGAGGTCCTTTTTCTCAAACTCATCGACCAAACCAGTATCGCAGAGTAAGATCTCTGGATATTGTCCGACAAAACCAACATCGGCACGCACACATCCATTTGCTTCGCACCTCTTTTGTCGAGATCTACAGTATATATACTTCATCAAGCCACAATGGATGAAGGCACATCACATGATAAATTCTAATATTGCCTATAGTAACATGAATAACTCTTTAATAAAATATTCATTTTATATTCATATAAAGTATTACAGTACTTTATTTGATAAGAAATATACCATAAATCTATACGGGACTGTATATATAAAACCTTGACAAATTAACAAGTGCAGTAAGCTACTGCTTCACTAGTTTGTCAGCTCCCCTCCGACACGCTTCCGCTTCCAGAGACGTTCGGGCCCTTGAATTCTAACGCTTCACACACCGAAGATCGTATACAATAATCTCGATAGCTTTTCTGGACCGTCTCTCCCGTTTACTATGAACATCCAGAACAAACTTCCATAAAGGAGAGCTTGGCTAAACAGTCCCCTTTCTGATAACCTCATCGTGATGGTTCACTAATTTATTCTAATTACTTTAAAATGTAACTCCTTCAATCTATCAATGCCTTGTGATTTACCATCCTTCAACCTGATAACAGCTTATTTTAAATATGAAATTGCCACGTTCTCAAGTCTGTAGGTAAGTACGTATATTTGCGTACTGTGTGAAAGCAGAAAGAAGAATTGGCGTATTTCTTTACGTTTACAAAATCGGGTGACTGCATCTAGTCAATATCTGTACGTTAAATCTCCGTACACAAGGCCACGGGAAAGTTCCTCATCTCCGTTATGAGTATGCTGTTCTTCACAGCCCAAGGAGCTTCACTTTCTTCCTGGGGATTGCGAGACGACAAACCTAGCTCGACTAGCTCCCGATGGCTAAGCCACAAACATCTAGCACCATTCAAGTTTTCACAGGAATTAACATATCAGTATCTAATACAAGATCTATAACAATTATAAGCACCAGCAGTTGGACTATATTTCGACAACTGTTAGTTCCAAAAGCCCCTTAAGACCCAAAGATTACGCGAGATTTCCAAAAGTAGCATTTTTCAAAAGGTTCTATTCTCACAACTTAGAATGTCTTTCAACCTTACGAGTCTTTCTGACTGAAATCTGAATAAGAAAATAGTATACAATCTTTCTAAGATTACCAAGGCACCTTCTAGTCTCAATTCAGACTAGGTACCAGACACTTGTAACGAATTCAACGTGCGATTGCATCTGGATAGAACGCCTGTAATTATACATTTTGTGTGAGGGCACCAGCAGTTTGTGAAATCGAAGTAATCAAGAGATAAAATGCCCGAGTTATCTTTAACAAAGACGGAGAAACCTGGAAAACACGTTAGCGTATTGTAAGTTTAACCCTCACCTCTCTATATAATGCCCATAGCACCTAGATTTTCCCACCCCAAAAATCCAACAGATTCTATTGTTATTCTGTGAGCCCTATTTGGGACTTGGCAAAAAACAAAGACTACTCCCTACCGAGAACAGAATATAATGGAATGTACATACTGATCCCTCTGTACCGCGTGTGAGAATTGAATACTATCCTTCTCGCCGAGATAAACAATTCCCTCGCCTTCGTACCTTCAATTACACCTGATCTCTCTCAGAGACTTGATATAATTGTAAATTTCTTTAAATTTTAATGGGGCCCAGTTACAAACAATAAAAATACGAACTGCAAGACAATGTGTGCGTAAAAGAAGAGATTTTCAAGTCAAGAAAGACTTTGCTACTATACAAACAGAACTAAACACTAAAGTGTACTAGAATCAAATAACAAAAAAAAAAACAATTGTACCTAATATGATCAAATACGTCGTACAAGGATATATAATTCAATCGGATAATTGATATACAATCTAATGGAAAAAATCCTAATTAAAAAAAAAAGGAATTGTGCTTTGGAATGTACAAGTATATCCTTTGGTAAACAAATCAATTTGAATTAAAACTAGAACCATTTCGATCTGACTCTACAAACGACGAACCCTCTTTCCTCGACTTACTCGTCCGAATCCTCGGATTCGTCGATACCGTAATCGTTGTTGTCGTAGTTTAGAGGCTCGTGATTGATGTTGACCGTGGCCTCTTCTATGGCGGCGATGACGGACTCTCTCTTGGCGAGTTTCCTCGGGGTGCAGTTATCCCTGCGAGGCAATAGAAAGAAATGGGATGCCGTAAATGCGGTGGTTTATAATCGGCAAGAAGACAGCTATGAGTTAAGCACTACTAGACAGAAGCAACACTGAGTATTAGTTTTCTTTGTACTGAAAGAACTACAGTTAGAACATCGTATAGTTCTCCTTGGAAAGGGAAGAGGTACTGTTTAATCGATTAAATGCAAAACTTTAACCCTTTTACCCTCAGGCTATTTGGAACTTTCCAACCCTTAACCCCCAGGGGTTATTTTTTCTTCAAGCACATTTTGCAGTATATTTTTTTTAAATTGCTCTAACAGCCTTAATTTTCATCATAGAGAGGTCAGATTGGTCTCATTCTCTTGGAAAATGCCTGAAGTTTCTCAAAAAATTATCAAAAATGGGAAAAAAGAAATGTAAATAACAGTTTTTTGCAAGGACGTACCGGTACGTCCATGGGGGTAAAGGGGCGAGTTTTGTGAAACGTACCAGTACGTCCTCTGGGGGTAAAAGGGTTAATAGGAACAGAAAGAAAGCAAATTGAGAGGAAGGATAATTAAGTGTAGGTTCTCAACTTAAAACCCAGTGTCATAAAAATTTTCTTCTTTAACAGTTCAACAATTTAATTACATATGCTATTAAAACTTGAAAGATATTACCCCAAGGAGAGTACATGAATTCCAATTGATGTTAAAAAGCCAAAGAACAGTTAAGTAATTTTCATTGTAGATAAAGTATCTACTCTATCTATTTTTTTTTTTTTTTTACCCAAGTCACTTATTCATGTAAAGAACAACACCTTTACTGTGTTCTATGGTGCCGTGCAATCTCCTCGGCGAAAACTTCAAGCCACTACTGTACCAGGTCGTAGTTTCTGGTCCGCATTGCTTCACAATAACGTTTATCGGCTTTACTCTTTTCCCTGATCTTTAAATTACAGTAGAGTCCTCTAATATGTATTTATCTTGCCTTAATAGACCATATTTTAACCACGCCTCATTAAGTTTTCTCTCATCAATATATTCTAGTTTTCCTCTCCTTTCCATTTCTCAACATGTTCTTCAATAATTGGATAATTCTCTACAAGATGACTCAAGAACTGAGCAGCACCTTACCTGTTCACAACCGAGGCATTTGCCTTGTGCTGTATCAACAACTGAACGACGTCCGTGTGGCCCCGGACGGCCGCGCAGTGGAGTGGAGTGTCCCCCAACTTGTTCTAAAAAAGAGCAAAGTAAAAAAATATAGAAATTCATCCAATATTTTCTACAACATCGATACATGATAATCTACCAGTCAGAAATATCAAGGATTCTAAGTGTGGAGAGATGATTTTGAGGTGCAGTCTGACCGCACTATTGGTGAGTTTGCCATTTGCAACATTGAGAATTTATTCAAAATTATACACCAAATAACACATGCCTTGATACAAAAGCAAAAAAAATACATAGCAGTAAGTCCCCTACATATGAACAAGATGCAGAAGAACCACAGGGAAAATGAAAATACGAAATATACGCTGAAGTCCTGACTAGTTTCGTGATACTTCTTCAGAGTCCTCTGAAGAAGTATCACGAAACTAGTCAGGACTTAAGTGTATATTTCGTATTTTCATTTTCCCTGTGGTTCTTCTGCATCTGAGCATCCCGTTTTCCTGTGATTTTTACGCATGAACAAGATGTGTTCCAAGTGTGGATTCTCAAGTACTGTACTATAATTCTTGAGTCCAATATGATCAACTTGCGACATCCCTCATCTTGATTGTTATATTCGGTCAGATAATTTTCCTGACAATACCGAGTTATCCTCAATATTCACCATGAATTCCTACAGCTAATTCTTTACAAAATACTTCTAAAAGAAATAAAAACGTTGTTTCTTTATTGCACAAACAGGTTCGTAAGTCAGTAAGTCAAAATGTTCTTAACCCTTTTACCCCCAAAGCTATTTAGAACTTTCCAACCCTTGATCCCCAGGCGTTTTTCTTTTTCAAGCACGTTTTGCAATATTTTTTTTTTTAGATTGTGCTGACAGCCTTAATTTTTGTCATAGAGAGGTCAGGTTGGTCTCATTATTTTGGAAGATGCCAGAAGTTTCTCATAAAGTTATCAAAAATATGCAAAAACTAATGCAAGTAGCAGTTTTTAGCAAGGACGTACCGGTACGTCCATGGGGGTAAAGGGATGAGTTTTGTGAAACATACCAGTACGTCCATTGGAGGTAGAAGGGTTAAAATCAAGGAGGATCTGACATTTCCTACCTGCAAATTGATCTCGATCCTGGGTTCCCTGAGCAGCCGAGTCACGCAGTGGAAGTGTCCCCCCTGGGAGGCGGCGTGGAGGGCGGACGAGCCGGTCTTGTCCAGGGAGTTCACGGAGATCCCGGCGGCGAGGCATTCCTCCACCATCTCGAGGTTGCCGCGACGGGCGGCATCGATGATGGGAGTTTTAACGTTGTCGCTCTTGACTGGGAAATGATAAAACAAGAATTTCAGATTTTATTTAATTTTCCTGATAAAATGAAGTCTAAAGATATAATGAATACATTTAACTTGATAAATTATTTCTTGTATATGAAAAGCAGTCAAGGTAAAGTGAATACACCTTTATACATAAGAAATGGAAGTAAATGCTTCTTTAAGCTTAAATTCCATAATGCATTACGTAAATAAAAGCTTTGTTTTTCCCTTTTTCCTTGTATTCCGATGTTCCTTCCAGCAGTTCCCCTGTTTATTGCTCTATTCACTTCTCTCATCATTTAAAGCCATGTTTTCAGGTCCTCTTAGGCCAGCATATATCTGTTGACGACTCAACAATTGCTTAAGTCGTCAAACTCGAAAAGCCATTTAGCGTACATCTATTTGCCTCGTTCCGCCAGTCGGAAGCGGAAGAAGAGAACCGGTGAATCCTGGTGCTCGCAAGGCAGCAATGCATGGTTAAGGAGCACTACCAAGGACTGATATCATACCGAAGGAGAGCGCTTGAAAATTCCAAGATTGCAACCTGTCAGGGGACAGTGATAAACCTCACTAAGATTCACTGAAGACAGACCTTGAATTCACTCTCTCTCTCTCTTCCTTTCTGGTTACAATATATAAAATCTCTTTTGATCATTCTTGGTCACCTTCCTACATTCTTCTCCTTTGCTTTCAGCTTTTCCCATTTCTATATGGGGTCGCTGTTCCTAGTCAGCCTTCCCCCATCTTCCTTTGTCCTGTACATCTTGTTTTCTTAGACCCTTTTCCTTCATGTCAATCAATAATTCAATCATTTATCTTCCCACCTGAACTTTGACCTTCCCTTCCTTCTTCTACTCTCTACCTATATGTTCATAAGCCTTTTACATATGCGTTCATCTTCTTTCCTCATGACATGACCAAACCATACCAGTCTTCGTTCCTGAACTTTCTTTAAAATCTCTAATAATTTAACTGTCCCCCTGATCAACTCATTCCAGATCTTATCTTTACTTGTGACACCAAACATACACCTTAGCATTCTCATCTTGGCCACTTCAATTATTCTTTCTTGTTCTTTCTTTATTGGCTAAGTCTCTCCCAAAAAGAGAATGGTTGGTCTTACTCATCTTCCTTCATATCTACTATAAACTTCAAGATAATAAGTAAAGCCTTCCTGGTTTACTTAATGTTACCCCTTCTCTCGATAAGAGGTTGGAAAACTTCTTATACCATCAAGAGCTTCGTGGAATACTCGATTCCTTATTGACCTCTCAAGAAAGTAGATTCACTTGTTGAATACCAACGACAATTATTCTGTTTTTAAAGATGAAGTTGCTTTTGATTCATTCATTATTTCCTGATGGGAATTATCTATTTTGCAGTTTATCATTCATTCTTTATTATCAGATTCATTATCTTTATATACCAATGTAAAACAAGATTTATAAATATCATATATTATGGAACCTCAAAAGTACAAACTTGATGCAAATGCTTTTCCGTTAAACAGATTGCAAAGTCTCTTTTTTTTCAATTTATATGAGCTGATCTATTTTAATGTTGTTACTGATCTTAAAAGATTTCATTACTTTCATTATTTCTCAAATATAGATTAACAGTTCAATTATGTTATTTCTCTACATTTTTTTCTGCTGGGCTGCTTTCTCTGTTGGAGCCCTTGAGCTTGTACCACCCTGCTTTTCATGATAAGGTTGTAGCTTGTCTAACAGTAACGACAACAATAACAACGCCTTTTAACTGGAATGGACAGAGTAGTGAGTGGGGGAATGATACGGTTGATAAGCCGTAGCAAAAGGGGCAATTGATATCTGGTTGGAGATCGGCGAGTCGTAGTCGTAAGTCACCACAGTCTTCGAGGTTCATTCTTTCCACTACTTTGTTAGAAGAGCAGAATCTACATTCACCCAATAGCAACAGAAGGTTTATTTTTGAATAGCGATTCATCTTTGAGGTCCAAACATACACCGATTAATTTAACTTCTAAAATGAAATCAATGACTGCATTTTCTACTTCCAAATACAAAGTTGCAATTATCTATTTTCTCTAGATCCTCAAAATGTACTTTGAAGTCTTTTTAATTTTAAAATGGCAACATTGTATATTTTTTTCATTTGCTCTTTCTTACAATTGCAAAATCTCTATGGGAGACTGTTAGATTTTCTGAGCTTGGATAAATGTACGGTCAATCTCTAGGTAGTAGGTTGGCCAGGGCACCAGCCACCCATTGAGATACTACCACTAGAGAGTTATGGGGTCATTTGACAAGCCAAACAGCACTACATTGGATCCTTCTCTCTGGTTACGGTTCACTTTCCCTTTGCCTACACATACACCAAATAGTCTGGCCTATTCTTTACAGATTCTCCTCTGTCCTCATACACCTGACAACAGTGAGATTACCAAACAATTCTTCTTCACCCAAGGGGTTAACTACATCACTGTAATTGTTCAGTGGCTACTTTTCTCTTGGTAAGGGTAGAAGAGACTCTTTAGCTATGGTAAGCAACTCTTCTAGGAGGACACTCCTAAATCAAACCATTGTTCTCTAGTCTTGGGTAGTGCCATAGCCTCTGTACCATGGTCTTCTTCAACTGTCTTGGATTAGAGTTCTCATGCTTGAGGGTACACTCAGGCACACAATTTTATCTTATTTCTCCTCCACTCTTTTAGTTAAAGTTTTTTTATAGTTTATAAAGGAAATATTTATTTTAATGTTGTTACTGTTCTTAAAACATTTCATTTTTCCATGTTTCCTTTCCTCACTGGGCTATTTTCCTTGCTGGGGCCCCTGGGCTTATAGCATCCTGCTTTTCCAACTTGGGTTGTACCTTAGCAAGTAATAATAGCTAGTAATAATAATAAAAATTTTCACTGTCCGTTGCCTCTACTATACTGACCACTTACCGTAATTGCTGGGAATGTATCCACTCTTGTTGTCAAGTTTCGCCTGCCACCAGTTGGCGTCGCTCCTGTCCACGACGAAGAGTATGTCGCCCTCTTCGAAGGATAGTTCACAGTCCTGTAAATCACGTGTCAGACAATAAGAAGAATTTCTTGGATGGTTAAAAAATTTTCAATAGCAAGAAAAAACTGTATAATGTCAAAGTTCTTTAAATTTTGTATGATGTATTCATACAAACAAACCAATGCTGCGTAAAATGTGACTTCTTTATAGTAACTTGTACTTTTCCTAGCCATACCACTGCTGTGTAAAATACAACTTCCCGAGGATGGATAAAATTGGCATGGTTTGAATCTGAATGCAAGTGACAATAAACCTTGCAAGGCACCCTGTAATGGTACCATAGGCTCTTTAGCATACCCTTCTCAGAATTCTAAAAGCAGCCTTTGTTAAATCTTTTTCAGCACAACTGAGTGCTTTTTTCAATGCCGCAGGAGCATAAAAACTATTAGAATAGTGCCAACGTATCCCTGCGTGTCGTAAGAGGCGACTAAAAGGGATGGGACGAGGGGGCTGGGAACCCCCACTCCTGTATTTACAATCCTGAGAGACATCATCAAAGAGATGGAGCTGGGGGGAGAGTGACTGCTCCCCGCACTTTTGTTTCTTTTGTTTGATGTCGGCTACCCCCCAAAATTGGGGGAAAAGCCTTGGTATATGTATATGTGTGTATGTATGTACTGTATTAAAGAATGTATCTTTCTAATAGGACCACAGGTTCTCGTTAACATCTTCATACAGGAAACGAATCCGCTGTTCGAGAATATACGAACACTTTTTTTATAAGCTTCACAAGTACAGTATACATTTGTAGTTTAATCATAGTCACCACTGAGCTGCTCTTCTTCTTATGAAATCTGACCATAATGACCAACTATGTGGCCGGGGACATCGGCTCCCAAGGGCAGACGGGGGAAAACGGCGCAACGGCAAGGCAATGTAAAATTTCTTCTCAGATTTGGGACAGTATATAACTGGGACTGGACATTGGTTTGGCTAAAATGTAGGAACACCTAAGGGGAAATATAACAGCAGCAAAGGGGAAATGTAGGAGCAGCTAAGAGGCAAAGGGGATGTGTCACGCACATTCCCCCTTTGAGATTGCAGCCTTCCAATTTTCCAACTAGGGTTGTAGCTTATCAAGTTACAATAATAATGACAATAACAATAAAAGGGAGTTATTGTCTTGTAGAAAACTTATATTTAAATCTGTAGCTTCACTTCCTTTAGAAATAAATTCACTGCCACCCTCTTCCGCCCTTCTACTACGAGGAAAATTATAAACAATTCCTCATCATCGTCTAAGAAGCTACAAGTGACGATCATTACAGGGTGTTCATCTTGAACCACCAGAGACGTACCCAGTGTAGAAATAAATTTCTTGACCATAAGAAACACGGATTACAGGGTCATAATTTACCAGGTTCTTAGGGTCGATGAGAGCAAACTTCACCTCGAGTCAGCTGTCTTACCCTTCTTCCTACTCGAATATATGTACCTCCACTAACAGCTGACCTTCATTACCACTGAACAGATAGCACAATCAATGCGTTTATTTTCACCGATTCCCTCCAGTCTTAGTCTACAGAATGAAGCTCAACTTCCAGAGGGGGACCTGATAAAACCAGTGAGCTACTCTGCAAATTATGGGCATAGGTAGTAGGTTGGCCAGGGCACCAGCCACCCGTTGAGATACTACCGCTAGAGAGTTATGGGGTCTTTTGACTGGCCAGACAGTACTACATTGGATCCTCCTCTCTGGTTACGGTTCATTTTCCCTTTGCCTACATACACACTGAATAGTCTGGCATATTCTTTACATATTCTCTTCTATCCTCATACACCTGACAACACAGATTACCAAACAATTCTTCATTACCCAAGGGGTTACTGCACTGTAATTGTTCAGTGCCACTTTCCTCTTGGTAAGGGTAGAAGAGACTCTTTAGCTATGGTAAGCAGCTCTTCTAGGAGAAGGACACTCCAAAATCAAACCACTGTTCTCTAGTCTTGGGTAGTGCCATAGCCTCTGTACCATGGCCTTTCACTGTCTTGGGTTAGAGTTCTCTTGCTTGAGGGTACACTCGAGCACACACTCCTATCTTATTTCTCTTCCTCTTGTTTTGTTAAAGTTTTTATAGTTTATATAGGAGATATTTATTGTTGTTACTCTTCTTAGAATATTTTATTTTCCTTTTTTCCTTTCCGCACTGAGCTATTTTCCCTGTTGGAGCCCCTGGGCTTATAGCATACTGCTTTTCCAACTAGGGTTGTAGCTTAGTAAGTAATAATAATAATAATAATAATAATATCATCATCATACACATTTTTTCCATCACCTCATTGCTTTACAAGGTTAGACATCAAATGATTCCTTTCTGATCTCTACCTGAAGTCCCACCATCTATGGCAAGTTTCCATGATTTCTAGGTCCTTTAGAAGTCTCCGTCTCGATGCTTTATCTAGCCAACGATTCCTCATCCCTTCTCAGCACACACAACTGTATTCAACATGGACGACACGATAGCAGAACAGCCAAAAATATAACAGCTGCATTCAGATGAAGAGATAGCCCAATTTCATGATTCTGGTACTAAACAAGAGAGTGAATCAGCTGTGTGGGACTCACTAGTCCTACAGATATAATAATGTACTGCACTCATGTTTAAACAATTGATTTTAAAACTAATTTGTACTTTTCCTATCTATACAAACCTAAGTCTACAGCTGGAATGGCTGTCGAACCTTTTACAAGGTAGTTTGTTTAACTAAAAGTCGAGAGTGGGAAAAGCACACAACCGGTATGCCTATCACAGAATAGCAGCTTTTGTCCTAAGGCCTAAAATTGGGAGGGGCAGTTGAGGTGGGAAATTTAATCTACAGAAACTCAGGTTTTAACATCTAGGAGAAATACTATTTTTAAAATCTTTTATTTATTCCTACTTGTATACAAACCTTCCATCCATTAAAATAAGAGAAACTCCATCACTGGTGGGGGGGGGGAAGTCCCGTAGACTCAAAAGGGAAGGTTCTTTTCTCCCATGGACATGTCATCATTCCTGGTCCCATTAGGGAGAGAGGAAGGCGTCTTCGAACACCTTCAACAGCAAACCATAGATGTGTAGATGATGAAAGCTAGTCCAGGGACCATGAACACCTATATTGGAGATGGAGTCGGCAGTGTCAAACCAGGCATGTCAGGAGAAATGCTTGGCGAGACACTGACTCATCATCCAACTTGCCAGAAGGAAGGAAGGAGTTGCTTCTTGGCAGATATAGTCAGGAAAAAGGAGGGAGGTGTAGCGCTACGTCATGTAAGTCGCCTGCATCAGACGTCCTACCAGCCTGTAATGGTTGCAGCTGCTGCATCCCCTCAAGAGAGAAACAAGAAGTAGGTAGAAGAGTTGAGTGACTCAAAACTACTGAGCAGCCACCTCAGCACCCACAGAAAAGGGTAGAAATGGTCCATGGTCAACGTCAGTAAGGTACAGAGAGGCTCATGGGGATCCAACACTTGAAGACCCAGCTAGGGCTAGTGACACGAATTGGTTTGTGAGTCCTTACTTGAGATGGCAGATATACACACTGATCAGAGTCATATCTGCAACCAAACAACCTCACCAAGCCACAAGGAACAGTGTCTGTATACTTCCTTCTTGTTCCTGCTGGGGCTAATGAGAAGGCTGCAACACTCAGACCACTTTGTATCAACTTACATACAAGTAAGACAGAGGTGGTTCCGAGACTAGCTGGTGTCGGGTCTTCATCACAGTATGTGAGACAATGAAGGAGGCAGAACCCTCATTTCTCAAAAGTTTGCTATGATAAAATACCGGCAACTCTGCTACTCCCTGGCTGCTGCCGAGAAAAAAAGAGAGAGGCTTGCAGGAGAGATTGCTATGATGACCTCCTCATCTCAGAAGTTAGCACACGGGCCACTGACCTTAAGGAAGGACCATCCCAGCCCAAGACCCAATTCCCCGGTGTAAGCAAGTGTGCTCTTAGCTCCTCTCAAGCTTGGACTGGTCTCCACAATACCGAGCAGAGAAGAGAGAGTGTCTTGATGGAAAGACCCTATGATGCCCTCCCTAAGGGAAGGAGACATTCCATCTCCAAGACCACTGTCCCAGGGTAGGCAAGACGACTTCAAGCTCCCTTCAAGTACGGATTATTCCCCCTGAAGAGGAGAGATCCAAACTCTTATTAGGGGCTTCTTCGGCAGAGGCAGGTATAGACGTCCGTGATCGGCTGGAAAGCGTTTGCAACAAGAAATACATGTTCTGTGTGACCCTCATCATCCTCATCACATTACTATCATTATTATTATCATTATTACCAGCTAAGCTACAACCCTAGTTGGAAAAGCAAGATGCTAAAAGTCCAAGGGCTCCAACAAGGAAAAATATCCCAGTGAGGAAAGGAAATAAGGATATGAATATGATATGAGAAATAATGAATCAAGACAGTTTTAGAAACAGTATCAAAACATATTTCATATATGAACTATATGACTTAGGTCAGCCTGTTCAACGTGAAAAAATTTGCTGCAAGTTTGAACTTTTGAAGTATTTTTCTCAGTACCAACTAGAGAGCTGGCAAAATGGGACGCCACCCGACTTGGAGCCACCAAGGACCGTTATTTTAAATGCTACTAGTATGTCATAAGTATCAGCTATACCACTCAGTGTCCAGCTGACCAAGTCACTCCCTCCTGCAGGGGAAGGGTGGCTTCAAGGGCAGCATATACCCTACCTTTACCTGGTCAACGGTGGCGGTGATAAGTGTGTGGGACCACTCGCTTGCAATTGGTGTCACACCAGGTTTACACTCTGCTTAAAAGAGCCCAAAGGAATTTGTCAGTGGTTGAGCTCTGTTCTTCACTACTGACAAACGAGAGCAGCTCTTAACCCTTTTACCCCCAAAGGACGTACTGGTAGGTTTCACAAAACCCATCCCTTTACCCCCATGGACGTACAGGTACGTCCTTGCAAAAAACTGCTATTTAAAAGTTTTTTTTTCATATTTTTGATAATTTTTTGAGAAAATTCAGGCATTTTCCAAGAGAATGAGACCAACCTGACCTCTCTATGACGAAAATTAAGGCTGTTAGAGCAATTTAAAAAAAATATACTGCAAAATGTGTTTGAAAAAAAATAACCCTTGGGGGTTAAGGGTTGGAAATTTCCAAATAGCCCCGGGGGTAAAAGGGTTAAAGAATAAGGTATAGAATCAGTGTCGAGTCAAAGCCAAGCCTCTTCACCTAGCTCTAATCTAAGAAGACTTTAAGACTGTCGTATGAAGCTCAGTTCGAACAACCCAGAAAGTACAGGTTGTAAGACAAGAGCTGATACTCCCTTCAGAAGATGCAGAGCAGATTCCTAAGGGCTAGGGCATTCCTCCAATGTCATGGCAAAACAATGATTGATTGATTGATTTAAAGAGGCATCCTGACATCAAAGGTCATTGATGCCGAACAAACCAATGAAGGTAGGAGTAATACTCATCCTCCCCTGGCCTGCAGATCCACCTGAGAAAACCCTAAGACTGGTCAGCAGGTGAGATGTGTCACTCCCTCACAAAGGAGAAAAGCATGTTAGAACTCCCAAGGAACCTTTACGAGAGTCCTGTGTAACTACTACCGCTGCTGCTTCCATCTCAGAAGTGTCAGAAGAGAATAGAATTGGTAAAGTTATTCCTTGCTACCGTGAGTGATTCCGTATTTCCTACAGAACTGGAGAAAGTGTGCTACCTCTCCGAGTTTGCAGATAAGAGAATGATGAAAAGATTCCCAGTTGAAGTCTATTCGGGTATTTGTCCTTTGCTTGGGTAATAGATAAAACTCTCCTCCATCACAAATACTCAGGGGTTATTTCGATCTTGTCCTGAAAGGACACTGTAGAGGTTGTCACAAGCGACCCAAACATATACACTCGAGTGGACAATTATGAAGGCTTCCTTTCTGGAGACTGAGTATGGAGCAAAATATTCAACTTAACCCTTTTACCCCCAGGCTATTTGGAACTTTCCAACCCTTAACCCCCAGGGGTTATTTTTTTTCAAGCACATTTTGCAGTATATTTTTTTTTTAATTGCTCTAACAGCCTTAATTTTCATCATAGAGAGGTCAGGTTGGTCTCATTCTCTTGGAAAATTCCTGAAGTTTCTCAAAAAATTATCAAAAATATGCAAAAAAAAAAAATGTAAATAGCAGTTTTTGGCAAGGACATACTGGTACGTCCATGGGGGTAAAGGGATGAGTTTTGTGAAACGTACCAGTACATCCTTTGGGGGTAAAAGGGTTAACCCATGCTTTGAGGGATACCTAAATAGGATGTCCAGCACCTATCTGATTCTTAAGGTTAGTACTGTATGTTTTAAGACCGAAAAGATACTACTGAGCCCAGCCATCCAATTGACGGTACCTTAAAGAAAGAGACTACGTGCATGTCAACTTGTTCTAGGAATATTTCCTTCCCTTAATATACAAACTCTCAATTACAAATGGATTCAGGAACATATCATCGTGATGAAGATCACGAATCAGGCTGTGCAAGGTCTCGTTTCAGGTCTGGGAAACAGTCCCTGGTGCCGGAGAACAAGAGCAATAGGACGAACCTTCCTTCTATCGATCAGATTCGGTCGAGTGGTCGGCCCGGCTCAGTGCTTCGAAGTCAAAGAGTGGGTACCAGGCAATGACTAGCTTAGCACAGTGTGCAGGACTGGTAGCAAGCAGAAGTACCGAAATACATTGGGAAGAAAAGAGACAGAAAAGGTACCACGTACACTTTCCTCCATTGATCATCATGGTTCCATGCTCATGAATGTGGGACTGTCGCCTCTCAATCACCTACCGCCAGTTGCCAGCTGAATACCAAAGGGAGCAGCACTCCTCCAATGCCAAGACAAAGCAGTTCCAGCGGTAGCTAAGCCAGCCATCTGGCTCACAGTAAAATAAAGGGGGCAAAAGACCCAGTAGTGCACCCACGCGCTGACCCCGGGTCGCCTCAGGGCACGTATCCATCCGCCATGGAGGGACCCGACAAGGGAAAACGATGATAAGGGGGTACTGTGCAAACTTCTTGGTCGGATAGGGAGGAGATCCCAGATGCTCCTAAAGAAAGTAGTTCGAGGTAAGTACTCCGTGTTGGAACAAATATAGCTTCTATAAATGCAAAATCTTATGAATATCTTCCTGGACGCCTTGTTGAAACTTCTCAATTATCTCCCTCCCTTCTAGATATACCAGTTGGGAGAATTCTTCATGGTCTTCCAAACATCCTAGAACTTTTACCCTCCCATTTAAGTTCAACTAATATAAAAACAAAAGGGTTAAAGCATTGAAAATAAAAGAAACAATGTCTAATGCTATGCAACAAGGCGCAAAGAATTCAGATACTCACACGCTTGGCTTTGTAGCTCCCTAGGGCCTCAAACGCCTGAACTTGACCTGCAGACAGAACGCAAGATTAATAAAGCACTTTCCTTTCGGAGTATAAAATCATCTATATATATAACACCTGAGTTCGGATATGAATTTGCACGTGCACTTGAAGTACAACTTGACGGACGAGCTTGAAAGAAAATGAACATAACTCGTATTATTTTCCTGATATGAAATACGAAGTCTTTTTTCTTAAGTGTGGGTTTCTGTGGTAACTCTTAATATAGTGTAGAGCAAAGTCAGCTAATTACAATTGATTATGGTACAGTACGTTCAGAATACAGTTAGACGGCAGTAACAATAGAATGGGATTCAACGAAAATATGTTTATCAAAAGTATATACTGTACGTACATTAAAAGTAAGTGCTTACATTAAAAGTATGTGCTTACATTAAAAGTACATTTAAAAGTACGTAATGTACGTGCGTTAAGAGTACGTTAAGTACATTAAAAGTATGTAGGTACTTTTCAGCTATAAGGAATGATTCTGGCAACAAGAACTATCCCACTTGCTTCACTCACCTTTTCTTACAGGTGGGGGAGGTGGCGCTGGTCTATGGGGTTGCGACATCTTGGTAATAAACAATTGCTGGAGTGCCAAAAATTAGAGTAAAAAGATCTGAAAAGGAGAAATAATAAAGTTATTAAGTTACATTTCTGTAATATTTTTTTCTTTTACAATAGAGACAAAATTCTCATCATCACCCCCACAATCTAAAATAGAATTGCAAAATTTTATATAGAGTAATTTATGAGCTTATTTGCAATACATACATACAAATACCAAGGCACTTACCCCAATTTTGGGGGGTAGCTGACATCGACAAATGAAACAAAAACAAAAAGGGAACCTCTACTCTCTACGTTCCTCCCAGCATAACAAGGGACTCGACCGAGTTCAGGTGGTACTACTAGGGTGCCACAGCCCACCCTCCCCCATTATCCACCACAGATGAAGCTTCATAATGCTGAATCCCCTACTGCTGCTACCTCCGCGGTTATCTAAGGCACCGGAGGAAGCAGCAGGGCCTACTGGAACTGCGTCACAACCGCTCGCCATTCATTCCTATTTCTAGCAGGCTCTCTTGCCTCTCTCACATCTATCCTCCTATCACCCAGAGCTTTCTTCACTCTATCCATCCACCCAAACCTTGGCCTTCCTCTTGTACTTCTCCCATCAACTCTTGCATTCATCACCTTCTTTAGCAGACAGCCATTTTCCATTCTCTCAACATGGCCAAACCACCTCAATAAAAACAGAAAAAAAACTTTTATTCTACTGTATAGAACAGCACTGTATCCATAAAATACTTTCTCACGTAATTTTCCTAGGCACTCAATCTAGACTTCCCATGGTTTCTTACGTTCTCATGCCCTTTTTAATAGGAGAATGGACCATGATATACGGGACCTACAATAATAGCATGCAGCCTTTATAACGACGCGTGTGGTTTTTTTTTTGGGGGGAGGGCGTTTGTAGATCGTAAAAAAAATAACAACTCCCTTATTTTCAATCCTTTTGCAATCATGTATAGAAGGCTCACAACTTTTAAACTTGACACGTTCCAAGAAACTGTTTGTAAACTAGATTGTTTGTCAGTCAAATTTTTTTTAATTTTAGCCTAGGGTACGCCCAACCTGTATCCCATGCCTATAATTTCCATCTACAGAATTCAACAAATAGTTAGTTTTCATATGAGATAGATATCAGATTATTACAAACATTATTTTGTTTACTGTAAGTAGTAGGCTGGCCAGGGCACCAGCCGCCCATTGAGATACTACCGTACAGAGTTATGGGGTCCTTTGACTGGCCAAACAGTACTACATTGGATACCTCTCTCTGGTTACGGCTCATTTTGTCTTTGCCTACACATACGCCGAATAGTCTAGCCTATTCTTTACTGCTTCTCCTCTGTCCTCATAGACCTGACAACACTGAGATTACCAAACCATTCTTCTTCACCCAAGGGGTTAACTACATCACTAATTGTTCAGTAGCTACTTTCCTCTTGGGAAGGGTAGAGGAGACTCTTTAGCTATGGTAAGCAGCTCTTCTAGAAGAAGGACACTCCAAAATCAAACCATTGTTCTCTAGTCTTAAGTAGTGCCATAGCCTCTGTACCAAGGTCTTCCACTGTCTTGGGTTAGAGTTCTCGGGCACACTATTCTATCTAATTCCTCCTCCTCTTGTTTTGTTAGTTTTTAAGGTTTATATAGGAAATATTTATTTCAATGTTGTTACTGTTCTTAAAATATTTTATTTTTCCTTGTTTCCTTTCCTCACTGGGATATTTTTCCTATTGAGGCCCCTGGGCTTATAGCATCCTGCTTTTCAAACTATGCTTGTAGCTTAGCAACTAATAATAATAATAATAACAATAAATTATATAATATTATTTTACTACAGAATTTTTGTAATAGAATAAAAACTCTTCAGTATGTTCTAAAACTACCCCAATTTATGTACTTATTGAAAAGATTAAGAATATTTGAAAACCATCAAAACTACCCAAAAACTGTACATTGGCCGAACTCATTCCCATAGTTCATAGAATTTTCTGTATATGACACTTAGATCCCTTTAGCACCCTGCCGCCAAACTTTGGGCAAAGGCTACATGTGTCCCTGCAGTGCGAATGTGAAACCGTACATGTGTTTGGGTGTGTGAGCAACTGCGTTTGCCTATTTTTTCCCCGAATGTAAGAATTTTAGCAATGGAAAATTGAATGAATAAACTTCAACCAATTTTTAAAGTTACCAGAATGCAGGGCAAGGACCGTACTCTAAAAAAAACTGCCGCAATTTTGGCAGAAGGATAAGATTTAACCATTCAATAGATTTCATCAAAATATTTGAAGCATCTGTACATCAGCTGCCAGTTCCTCCCGGTTGGATTAAAAATGGACGTCAACTAACCTAGATTTTCCCCCATAACCTACAAGCCGTGTCTAAAAATATTGTTGAAATACGCCCCTTATATTAAAAAGCAAGTGTCTGACTATGCAATGAGGGATTGCCAAACGTACGAATCTATGTGCGAGCGTATATCTAAATATTTAGCCGTCATGTTTGATGTGTAGCGTACATTAAAAGTTTAATATTTGATATCAAAAATATATTCTTTACCTATGACAGTCTACAGAGAGTCGCAGCCCACCGATAGGTAAGTAGATAAGGATACAGTTCCTAGATTAGGTTCGGTGGTGTTCTCAAGTTTGTTTCCCTTTTAAAAATGTTATTTTCATTAGTAAAATAAATTTTTGAATATACTTACCCGATAATCATGTAGCTGTCAACTCCGTTGCCCGACAGAATTCTACGGAAGGGATACGCCAGCGATCGCTATACAAGAGGGGGGTGTACTCACCAGCGCCACCTGTGGCCAGGTACTGCAGTACTTCTTGTTGACACCACCTCAATTTTTCCTCGGTCCACTGGTTCTCTATGGGGAGGAAGGGTGGGTCAATTAAATCATGATTATCGGGTAAGTATATTCAAAAATTTATTTTACTAATGAAAATAACATTTTTCAATATTAATCTTACCCGATAATCATGTAGCTGATTCACACCCAGGGAGGTGGGTGAAAACCAGTGTACATGTATATCAAGAAGCTAAGTATCCCGTATTTCATATTATCAGTTATTCAAAATAACAATGAAATTATAAGTACCTGGTAAGGAAGTCGACTTGAACCATTACTCTGCCTTTAATAAGTTCGTCTTCCTTACTGAGCGCAGCGTTCCTCTTAGGAGGCTGAACAACTCTAAGGTGCTGAAGTATCAAGGGCTGCAACCCATACTAAAGGACCTCATCACAACCTTTAACCTCGGCGCTTCTCAAGAAAGAATTGACCACCCGCCAAATCAACAAGGATGTGGAAGGCTTCTTAGCCGACCGTACAACCCATAAAAAGTATTCAAGAGAAAGGTTAAAAGGTTATGGAATTAAGGGAATGTAGTGGCTGAGCCCCCGCCTACTACTGCATTCGTTGCTACGAATGGTCCCAGGGTGTAGCAGTACTCGTAAAGAGACTGGACATCTTTGAGATAGAATGATGCGAACACTGACTTGCTTCTCCAATAGGTTGCATCCATAACACTCTGCAGAGAACGGTTCTGTTTGAAGGCCACTGAAGTAGCCACAGCTCTCACTTCATGTGTCCTTACCTTCAGCAAAGCAAGGTCTTCTTCCTTCAGATGAGAATGTGCTTCCCTAAACAGAAGCCTGAATAGTAAGAAACTGAGTTCTTAGACCTTGGAAAAGAAGGCTTCTTGATAGCACACCATAAGGCTTCTGATTGTCCTCGTAAAGGTTAAGACCTTTTTAGATAGTACCTAAGAGCTCTAACTGGGCAAAGTACTCTCTCCAGTTCATTCCCCACCAAGTTGGACAGGCTTGGGATCTCGAACGACTTAGGCCAAGGACGTGAAGGAAGCTCGTTTTAGCAAAAACCGAGCTGCAAGGAACATGTAGCCGTTTCAGATGTGAAAACTATGTTCCTGCTGAAGGCGTGGATCTCACTTACTCTTTTAGCTGTTGTCAAGCACACGAGGAAAAGAGTTTTTAATGTGAGGTCCTAAAAAGAGGCTGATTGGAGAGGTTCAAATCTTGATGACATAAGGAACCTTAGGACCACGTCTAGATTCCAGCCTGGAGTGGACAACCGACGTTCCTTTGAGGTCTCAAAAGACCTAGGGAGGTCCTGTAGATCTTTGTTGGTGGAAAGATCCAAGCCTCTGTGGCGGAAAACCGCTGCCAACATACTTCTGTAACCCTTGATCGTAGGAGCTGAAAGGGATCTTACGTTCCTTAGATGTAACAGGAAGTCAGCAATCTGGGTTACAGTGGTACTGGTTGAGGAAACTGCATTGGCCTTGTACCAGCTTCGGAAGACTTCCCCTTGAGACTGATAGACTCTGAGAGTGGATGTTCTCCTTGCTCTGGCAATCGCTCTGGCTGCCTCCTTCGAAAAGCCCCTAGCTCTTGAGAGTCTTTCGAAAGTCTGAAGGCAGTCAGACGAAGAGCGTGGAGGTTTGGGTGTACCTTCTTTACGTGAGGTTGACGTAGAAGGTCCACTCCTAGAGGAAGAGTCCTGGGAATGTCGACCAGCCATTGCAGTACCTCTATGAACCATTCTCTCGCGGGCCAGAGCGGAGCCAACCAACGTCAGCCGTGTCCCTTTGCGAGAGGAGAACTTCTGAAGTACCCTGTTGACAATCTTGAACGGCGGGAATGCATACAGGTCGAGATGGGACCAATCCAGCAGAAAAGCATCCACGTGAACTGCTGCTGGGTCTGGAATCGGAGAACAATACAACGGGAGTCTCTAGGTTATCGAGGTAGCGAACAGATCTATGGTTGGCTGACCCCACAGGGCCCAAAGTCTGCTGCAAACATTCTTGTGAAGGGTCCACTCTGTGGGGATGACCTGACCCTTCCGGCTGAGGCGATCTGCCATGACATTCATATCGCCCTGAATGAACCTCGTTACCAGCGTGAGCTTTCGATCTTTTGACCAGATGAGGAGGTCCCTTGCGATCTAGAACAACTTCCACGAATGAGTCCCTCCCTGCTTGGAGATGTAAGCCAAGGCTGTGGTGTTGTCAGAGTCCACCTCCACCACCTTGTTAAGCTGGAGGGACTTGAAGTTTATCAAGGCCAGATGAACCGCCAACAACTCCTTGCAATTGATGTGAAGTGTCCTTTGCTCCTGATTCCATGTTCCCGAGCATTCCTGTCCGTCCAAAGTCGCGCCCCAGCCCGTGTCTGATGCGTCCGAGAGGAGACGGCGGTCGGGTTTCTGAACAGCCAAAGGTAGACTTCCTTGAGAAGAAAGCTGTTCTTACACCACGCGAGAGTAGACCTACTCTCTTCGGAAACAGGAACTGAGACCGTCTCTAGCGTCATGTCCTTTATCCAGTGAGCAGCTAGATGATACTGAAGGGGGCGGAGGTGGAGTCTCCCTAACACGATGAACAGGGCCAGCGATGAAAGTGTCCCTGTTAGACTCATCCACTACCTGACTGAGCATCGGTTCCTTCTCAGCATGCTCTGGATGCATTCTAGGGCTTGGAAGATCCTTGGGGCCGACGGAAAAGCCCGAAAAGCTCGACTCTGAAGATCCATACCCAGGTAGACAATGGTCTGGGATGGGACGAGCTGGGACTCCTCAAAATTGACCAGGAGGCCCAGTTCCTTGGTCAGATCCATAGTCCATCTGAGAATCTCCAGACAGCGACGACTTGTGGGAGCTCTTAAAAGCCAGTCGTCTGACGGAGCCGGACACAAGATCATGGTACTGCTGCACAGTCTGTGAACTGTCAACCATGGGGAAGCGAGGAAGTACAGTGACAACCCGAAGCTGTCTAGACTGTCTGGGTCGTACAGACAACTCCTTATCGGGTTGCTGAGGTTGCCGCACTGCGTCACAACAAGTCACTTCTGCTGGTTGTTGAACGTCTTCCCAGTGACACACTGACTCCGTAAACAAAAAATCCTCTAACAAGGACTAAGCTTGGACTGCATGTCTTGCAACACAGCTCAAGGTCTATGGGAGCAGGTGTGGTAACAGACGGGGTTAGCGACTGAAGTGGAACCATTACCTTCCCTGGAAGCATGTTATGCTTAAATAAAAGTCCATAGGAGGCTACGCATCTAAAGGCTCCTCTCCAAATGACAGAGTCCTCAAGGGAATATCAGAAGGAGGGAGAATAGCACTTTCTCATCTACAGGAACCATATCCGAGAAAAGCTAAGTTCTCTCAGTGAGGGTTTCACTGGTGCAAAAGCAGCAGACTAGAAGGCAACGTTATGAAACTGCTTGACAGTCTAGTGAGTTGGCAACAACCAAAGATGTGTGACAGAGAAGCATGCGGTAAGGTATGCAGAGCATGCTGTATGCAGAGCATGCTGTATGTAGAGCATGCTGTAAGGTAAGCAGAGCATGTTGCATGGCGTGTGGCTTATGCTGCATGGGATGAGGCTCATGCTGCATGGGATGAGGCTCATGCTGCTTAAAAGAAATCTGAACCTGACACTAATCTAGCTGTGCGAGGATTTACCTGGTGAGACATCAGTCTCTTTACCAGAGAGTTTTACCAGATTTCCCCGGGCCACCACGTGACACAATTGGTAGTAATTCATTCAAATTACCTCTAATGAGTCAATATGGATAAATATCAACACAACATCGTGTTCAAATAGAAATAAATTTCTACCTCATACTTGGGATCGAACACTAGCCCCTTCTAATAAAAGGCCAGGTCGAAACCAACCATGCCACGAGAGCCCATAGGATGTCGCATAGCATGAGGCTCCTGCCTCATGGGTTGAGGAGGATGCCGCATAGCATGAGGCTCCTGCCTCATGGTTTGAGGAGGATGCCGCATAGCATGAGGCTCCTGTGAGGTTCCTGCCTCAAGAGTTGCGTCTGCCTCAAGGGTTGAGGGGGTAGCTGCGCAGAGAGAGGCTCAAGCTGCATAGACTGCGGTTCAAGTTGAATGGGAAGAGGCTCAAGCTGAGGAGAAAGTGGCAGATGCATGCGTTGAGGTGGCTGACTCATAGCATGAGGTTCCTGCCTCAAGAGTTGCGCTTGCCTCAAGGGTTGAGGTGGCTGCGCAGAGAGAGGCTCTTGACTCACGAGTTGAGGTTCTTGAGGTGCTTGCCTCGAGAGTTGAGGTTCTCGCCTCGAGGAAAGTGGAGGTGGTTTCTGCGAGAGTTGAGGTGGCTGCCTCAAGGATGGTAGAGGTTGTCGTACCTCAAGAGGTTGCTGCCTCGAGGGAGGTTGTAATGCAAGATACTCCTGCCTCAAGGGTAGAGGAGGTTGTAAGGCATAAGGCTCCTGCCCCCATTGTTGAGGAGGTTGCTGCGTGGTAAGAGGCTCCTGCCTCAAGGAAAGTGGAGGTTGCTGCACAGCGCTGGTATCTGGCAACTCCCAACGCGGCAGCTCACACATGGAGGTAGCTTGAGGAACCTCAACCTCATACGTCTGGCAGATTGTACTGCGCAGAGGAGGAGGAGCGTTCGCAGGAGGAGGTGTATTAACCTTCTCTGCCTGAAACTCCTGCATCAACACTGCAAGCTGAGACTGCATTGTCTGCAGCATAGACCACTAGAGTTTAAGAAAGACAACAACAAACGGAGCTACTGTCTGTTGAGACTGAGGGTCTAAAACAGCTGGTGCGGCAACAGACGGAGCTACTGCCTGTTGCGATACCACCTTGCCTCTCTGGGAGGTGTGCAGTTGTCGTACTGCAGCAAGTCCGAACTGACCCAGTGCTAAAGTCTACACCTAGGAGTTGGACTTGTGCGGAAGGGACCGACTTGCACTTAAAAGCTGCAAGATTTGGTCCATGGTTTCTGCGAGAAACCTCTTCCGCAGACGAGGAATAAAAGGGCTCTCTCGTCTTTGTGTGGGTGGGGTGATCACGTCGGCAACGTGTGTAGATACACCCGAAACCACGGAGGGAAAACGTCTGTTCGTCGATCAAGGCCTGCTGAACCCATAAGTCCTTCGACATTACTTCTCCCCTGGGCTTGGGAGCTTGTAAGAGGTCCCAGACTAGGCGAACAACTGGCACGAACAGACGAACCCTCGAACGCAACACTGTAACACTTTGCGCTTATCACTTATCACTTTTGATTTTCTGTTTGCACTTATTTCACTGAACTCGAAACTTTAAGTGGTTTGTACCTGGAACACGCAATTCTATCCTTCCTTAAAAGTTAGTAATTGCGAAAACAGAATTACAATGTAACAGAAAAATCTAATGAAAGATAAATAATTCAGTGGCTGGAAAGAGACTAAACACTAGATCAAATAAACTACGTTTAAAATCTCTCACCGCATAAAGCTTGAGAACAAGAATAAAACTCTAGAAACGTTTACCTTCTTCCCCTAAAGAGACTAGGGAGAAGAGCAAAAACGATAACAACGTTACTCGCTTGAACGAAACGTTTATCCTCCTCTCTCTCCCTCCGTCTCTATCTCTCTCTCTCTCTCTCTCTTGACTTAGAACCTGAGAGAAGAGCCCAATCATATATATCGTTAAAACATATTATTGTTAAAGGAAAAAAACTGAAAGATTTCCCAAATAAAAAGTTCCTTTATTAGAATTAAAACCATTAAGCTAAGAAAGAATGAACAAAACGCTAGAAACGGTTTACTCTTACTGCAACGTGACACCGTGAAAATTCTCTCTCTATCGTAACGATAGAGCGCAAGTTGAACGTTCTGAACGTCAACAACTGCAGAGACAAAACAAAACGTTAGTTCAACTTTGAAAACAGTACGAGACTATCAAAGAAATTCTTTCAAAAACATTAAAATAGCATAATATGTTAACAGGTAAAACCGAAATGACGGGCTCAATGTTAATTAACTTCGGTACCAAGAAAAGACCGCCTACTATTAGGAAAGGTCGAATATAAACAAATATAAAAATTAATTTTAATAAGTTTATAATAAAAGGAAGTTAATCAAAGAGGCCTATAAAAGGCGGAGAGATATAAAATAAATCTATAACTTTTGTTAAGCAAAATTAAGAAAGAGAGTCTATACTCTCTTAGACACCAACACTTCCGTCTAAGGGAAGGGTCGGCCATTTAAAAGTGAAAGAGAGTTCATACTCTCTTCGTCACCATAATTAATCAAATTAATTCCAAAAGCTAGCTAAGCTAATGATAAAACTTCCTGAATAGCGAAAGCTAAACTCTAGAGCAAATACATCACCAAATCGTGAGCAAAAACTCCAGAATCAACAGCGTATCCATGTAGGTCTAGCCGGAGGCACGACAGAGGAAAAATTGAGGTGGTGTCAACAAGAAGTACTGCAGTACCTGGCCACAGGTGGCGCTGGTGAGTACACCCCCCTCTTGTATAGCGATCGCTGGCGTATCCCTTCCGTAGAATTCTGTCGGGCAACGGAGTTGACAGCTACATGATTATCGGGTAAGATTAATATTGAAAATGTGGTTTTTCAATCATGTTTGAAAATTTGGGGTGTATGTACGATAGCGGCCACCTGTATGTTTAATTAGAGCTGACTTAGAATGCAGCAGTATAAGGGGGGGGGGGGGGGGGGGTTGCACGGGGGTGTAAGTCCCCCCCCCCCCCCCTGGGTAAGGACACAGATTGTAGGTTAGGTTCATAGGGAAAGTTTAGGTGGAGCCATTGTAGGGTGCCGGCCAGGTCCGTTTTCAACCATAGAAAATGGGAATATTATAAAGTGGGGTGGACTGTGGCCGCCGTTCTAAAATCGAGTTCGTAGAAAACGGGAATATCCAGAACTGTGGCCGTCGTTCTACCTAACCTATGCTAAAAGCCGTATCCTTACCCAGGGGGGCTTCGCCCCCCCAGACCCCCCCACCCTTACACAACAGTTTCTTTGCCTACGACTACGACAGGAGAAGCTAACTTAAAAAACCCACCTAACCTATGCTAAAAGCCGTGTCCTTACCTACGAGTACGACGGGAGAAGCTAACTTAAAAAACCCACCTAACCAATCCACGAGAGTATGAGAGGCAAACTTCTTATACGTCTGGCGAATGGTGTATTGGGGAAATTTATAAACGAAACCACGGACGAGGATAAAAACATCCTGGCACGACAACTGGGATCTTTCAAAAAAACTGCCACGTTTCAAACTAATATTTTTCCGGCACTTGTGATAATTACACCGCCAAAAATTCGTGTTTTCACCGTTTCTTGATTTGCCGTCGTACTTCTTAGTGACTTCGCCGATATTGCACTTAGAACACACACCGGAAAAATCACCTAACAGGCCTTTGAAATACAAGTAATCACTGAAATTGTTAGTGGCCATGAAACTAAACACTTGAAAATAAAGTAGGGTCGTTAATTTGGTCAAACTTAATTATATCTTCACAAACACGAGATGTAGCACCGGACGACATGGTGTCTGCAGACTCTGCACTAGAAAGAACGAGCGTGCTTCGTGTTGAGGTATGGTATGATCGAGATTTTTGAATTCTTGAATTCTGATTGGGCAAAAAAATGCCCTTAGGCTAATCCGCAGGTCAAGTGGGGTCTCATTGGGTCGTTTCAAAAGTACCGCGGGTGCGGTTAGTTCGGTAATTTGCCACTACAGCGGTGCTATCGCTATCGTAACGCCAACTACAGCTAGTTTTTTGAACTACGGGAGCGAGAAGATTCGTGGCCGGAGTAAGAACTCGAGCCACATAAATTTTCAGGTAATTTAGGGTTTTCGGCAAAAAACATAAAAGTGTGCGATTAAGCACATATTTAAGATCCGTAGACCATTTCCAAACGATCTTATTCTATACAAGATAACAGTGGGAGCGATAATAAACAAAATATGGGGGGGTGGCCGGCACGCTACAAACTACCCGTTTAGGTTACTTGACGTCCATTTTTAATCCACACGGAAAAAACTGACCGCTGATATACGAAGGCTCCGAAAATTTAACCCCGGTCCGTCCTAACCAACTACAAAGGCTCTGCGCGGACCAATAGACCAGTAAATAAGCCTAAGTAAAACATGGGGTTTGCAGTACAACGGACACGTCTATGGGTTGCTAAGAAACGGAACTTGAAAATTCCAGTTTTCTATGCGCACGGAAGACCCGATCTGTCATTCTACAATCAAACGGGTTTTTATGTTTTGTCTTTTCTAATACTGGTTTAGAATATTTATTTCTAGCTTTCAACAATAAATGAATTATATTACATATATAATTACGATTTTTTAAAAGATATCCATTAGCGATTGCATAATTAACGAACCCTTTTTTCTACCCAAATCCTAACCCTATAATATTGCCTACCCAATTATAAATTAGCCGAAAAAGCCGATAAAATCTACCCAATATACAAAAAGTCATTAGTAAAAAGAGAAAAATATAAAACGAATAAAAAAATTACCAAAATAAATAGGAAAAATTGCCTCCCACTTACGGTAACCAACAATATATTTCGCAACATCAATATATCAATTATTACCATTAATATATATCACTCAGGAGGATATTTATAATATATAACATCAACAGAAAGTAATTATAGTATTTAGAATGTGTTAATTACCTAAATAATGAGTAAAAATAAGTAAAAAACGAGAAAATGTTACACCAGGAAGATTCGTAGATGAGTCACTCAAAACAAACACGGTGTCAACAAATGGGGAGGAGTTGTTAAAGGATCGCTAGAGAGGTGGCTTCTCGGCAAGGAGGTCGCCGTGTTTAATGCGATTAAAGTGGTTTTTTTTTATTTATTCATTATAAATTGAGAATTTAGTGTTTTTTTTTTTAATTTATTCATTATAAATTAAGAACTCATTACTCATGAGTCACTTCTAGATTTATATTATATATTACTTGTTTAAGATGGCTTCTCGGCAAGGAGGTTCCCGTGTTGAATGCGATTAAAGTGGTTTTTTTTATTTATTCATTATAAATTGAGAATTTAAAGTGTTTTTTTTATAAATTTATTCATTATAAATTGAGAATTCATTATTCAAAAGTCTCTTTTACATTAATAAAATGATATATTGCTTATTTAAGATGGCATTCTTGCCCTAACAACTTCAGCAGCTAAGAAGGTCGCCATGTTTAATATGATTAAAGTGGTTTTTACAAATTTATTCATTATAAATTCAAAATTCATTATTCATAAGTCTCTTCTACATTTATAAAATGATATATTGCTTGTTTAAGACGGTAGTCTTGTCCTGACAACTTCAGCAGCTAAGAAATATATTGTAATGAGACTAGAGAACTCTAGTGAACAGATGGCTGCCATCTTTAATATAGTTAATATGTTTATGAAATATAAAAATTTAAAATTCATAGTTCACTGATAAGTCTCTCATATGATTAACTGTCATATAAAGAATGAACTCTTAGTGTTGTAAATTTTGCTTATTCATAGCTAATGCTTCTCTCTAGTTCAATATGGCTAATTTTCTTTAAAATTATATTTTCTGCAATAGTTTCCAATCATTTTCCTCATATCATCTAGGCCTACATTTGAATTTTATCAAATACTTCTTTATTTACCCCATCATCCTTACATTAAGGGGTTGGCTGCCTGATGCGGCCTCCCCAATGCCTTCGATCAAAGGCATTCTCTTCTACCAAACCTCTTCTCTCCATATCATCCCTCACCTTATCCCGCCATCTAATTCCCTGTCTCCATCTTGATCTTCTCCCTAAAAAGGTTACTCCAAAGCCCTCCTTAACACGTACCCGCACCATCTAAGTCGTGACACTCTTGCCTCTGCAATCTTTACTTCACCTACGATTCTTTTTATTTCATAATTTTCCAATCTTCCATTGATATTTCCATAATACATCTTAGCATTCTCATTTCTGTTCTCTCAACCTTTGCAATCTCTTTTTGTATTAAGGTACTCGACTTTCCAAAGACAGAAGAAGCTGAAGATTGCGACATGCTGCAGTAAATAGCGAAACAACTGGGAAAAAACACCTGGTCAAAGACGCTACTACAAAAGGAATGGAATTCGCGGGCGGTGATGACGTCATCCGAGTACCCATAACAGTAACGGAGGAGAACTCTGTAACGGCTCCTCCCATATCTTGCCACCAACTTCCCCCTCGAAGCGTAAACGCTATGTGGGGTGTCAAGAATACGTCCCTGTTATTATGCGATATCCTAAAGGGAGACCCTAAGGGTACTCGCGCCAGAAGTTAGAATTCTGGAAACCTTTAGTTTAATTCTCACGGAATATCCACTGTAGTCATATACAGTATACCCTAACGAAGCTACTAAAGGAACCTTCCATCAGGACGACATGGCTTGAGCCCAAAAATGTAGACTGTCAAATTTCACTAACCTTTTGCACATACCCTGCTGTCTTTCCTGGTTAATATATTTAAATCTAAAAATTCATCTAGTTTCTCGTCGTCATAAATAGTGACTAGTCAACATATCAACATAGTTTCCCTTAATTAAAGTTTAAAGGGTTATTTCTGATGGCCTATTGGAAACATCCCTGACTGGCTTTCTGCTGGATAGGAGTTATGTAGCGTTTGCAAGCTCACCATCCATATAAGCTAAGGATAGAAGTTTGAGGGACCCTACAGGTCTACCAGCTGCGGAGTCATCAGCAGCCATCGCCTGGCCCTCCCTGGACCTACCTTGGATGGAGAGGGGTCTTGGGAACTGATCATATGTATATATGGTCACTCTAGGACATTGTCTTTTCCTTTGCCTCTGCCATTCATGAGCGACATTTAAAACCTTTAACACAGTCAAGGGTAATTAGATCACTATAAATACACTAAGTAAAGCGTACAGTGCATCACGAGAGAGGCACCAGCAGCACTAGCCCACACAGCAACATCTTGAAGTAGTTTTACATACACTGACATGTCTTTCTTTATAGCATACGAAAAATCTATTTTAACATCGTTACTGTCATTAGAATATATTTTAATTGTTCCTTACTTCTCTTGTATTTTACTTACTCCCTTTCTTCACTGGACTATTTGTCCTTGTTGGAAACCTGGGGCTGAAAGCATCCTGCTTCTCCAACTAGAATTGTAACTCAGCCTGTAATAATAATATTCACATAAGGTGTAAAATCATGTGCCTGTTTATCAGTTGACTGTGGTGGGGCTAAACTGACACGGGAAAGGAAGTATTCTGCAGTGGGTATAAGCAAGGAGGGGAAAAATTGAGAACAACAACAAAAATTGCCTTATTGCGAAAGTCTTTTAAGATTTTGGGTGATCAATCTATTTAAAGTAGTGTATTAATTTTTTTCATTCTACCTTGTATCGAGTATTTCTCTTCCGTCCGGTCTTCAGCTGCTGTTCATCTTAATTTGTTGGAAAAAACCTGGTCTATTAAATTTGTTATTCCTGATTACTATTACTTGCTAAGGTACAACCCTAGAGGAAAAGCAGGACACTATACGTCCAAGGGCTCCAACAGGGAAAATAGCTTAGTGAGGAAAGGATACAAAGAAAAACAAAATATTACAAGAACAGCAACTACACTAGAATAAATATTTCCTATATAAACTATAAAAACAAGGGGAAGAGAAATAAGATTGAATAGTGTGCCTGAGTGTACCCTCAAGCAAGAGAAATCTAACCCAAGACAGTGGAAGACCATGGTACAAAGACTAGAGAACGATGGTTTGATTTTGGAGTGTCCTTCTCCTAGAAGAGCTGCTTACCATAGCTAAAGAGTCTCTTCTACCCTTACCAAGAGGAAAGTAGCCACTGAACAATTAACAATGCAGTAATTAACCCTTTGAGTGCAGAATTGTTCGGTAATCTCAAGTGTTGTCAGGCGTACGAGGACAGGGGGAGGAGAATGTAGAAATAACAATATAGCATTCCTGTTGTGACCAATTATGGAATGATCTTTGCAATTAGGTAGTTGAATTGGTAGAACTTCGCAAGTTAAAATGCTCTTTTCGCTTAACAGATTAACATGTTTCGTTTTATATTTTTATAAGAGACAGACTTTTATACTGTACAGCATTGTTGTTGTTGCTGAGGATTGCCTGGCCCTTTTGGCCAGACACGGGCTCTTGCAATCTTACAGCCCGTAGCTGTACAGGAAAGCTGTAAGTCTACATTTATAATTCATGAGGTGCTGGTAGTTAATATCAGGTGGCAGGGAAGCCCTGTCCCCTTGCTAACACACTGAGTAGCCCACTTGACCTTAACCTAGGATGTGCTAAGTGATTTGAAACTCAAAAGGACCCAGGTTTGTATCGTTGGGAAAAATTACAGTTATGCAATTTGTGATTTGTTCTTATAACCTATAACCAAACTGATTTACTATCCCTGGAAATGTCAAAGCCATTTGCAAAAGTGAAGACTCATTCCAACATCCTAATGACCTGAGTATGAAGATGCAGCAAGTGTCAGGCTAGGTCACTACAGGGACTGGTAGGCAGGCAAGGAAAGCCTATATCTGTATGGAGGATATGTCAAAATGCATAATTATGAGAAAAGGATTTGCACACACATTTGGCAACCCTACCCTTAATTTGTGAGGGTTGGGTGAGACACTGAGGTTGCAGGCTCCTAGAAACTAAATACTGCAATTAAATTGGGACCGCTTTGACGAGATGTTTCTTCTCCCGTTAATTAGGTTCTCTATACGATCTATTGAGCAACTACCGGTATCCCGGGACCTATGGGTATACCTATACGAGTAATGAGAAGAGAAGGTTCCCTCATTTACCAGAATCAAGGATTCAAGAATTTTGTCCCTGAAAGGTTCTTACAGAAAGCTGTGATAGATCCAATATGTTTGGCTTCATGAGCAAGAGTAGAGACAGGCCAACTGTTCCTCTTTGAACAAACTCGACAAGAGATGGGCTGACCTTTCGTCTCTTTGTCTTACGAAGCCAGAAAGAAAAAAGCGTTTCGGGATCTTTTCCTTATTGATTTCGTTATGGTAGGAGGAATTGTAGCGTCTCCTCAGTTAATCAAGACGTGTGATCTAGGCTAGTTACTTCTCATGAGGACTTTATGTCGTGAAGACCCAGCAACACGAGTGAAAGAAACGAGGCCAAAAGAGGTGACAAGGTGAGGATGGGGGCATTACTTCACTCTGTCAGACATGCAGGGTAATGGAAGAGGGAGGTGTCCTTTCTCACCACTGATGTGGCATTTTAATGACTAAGGTCACGGCAAAGAGTCAAGAGCGTTTACTTTCTTTGATCGATACACAAGGACGAGTCGGAAGGTTCCTCGTCGCTCTCAGATTGTTATGAGAGAGGGGTTTCCATGCTTAAGGTTGGCCTCGATATGTCCACACGATCGAAAAGTGTCTCCAAGACAAAAGCTACTATTATACTGTATCATAAGGGGAAGGAGTGACAATATACGTTGAAATGAGGGAAATGGATATGGGCACAAACAAATGGTACTAGAAGTTGTCTACCCTAGTTTCTACTCTATTCACCTGCCAAAGACTAGCAGACAATGTTATTAGCTGATGTCCACTGGCAACGACGAGGGATTTGCGTCAATTATCGTAACCGTGAAGAAATTGTTGCAGTTGTGTTCATCGTAAAACAAAACAACTTTGCATCGTGATATCAACAAAATGGAAATAGTCAATGATAGTTATTCATTATGTGTAATAAGCAAAAGGGAATACTAACAGATGGAACCAGAGTCGCACAGTATTGACCATGCCAACGCCACATCCAGCAATACGTACTTGTAGTTCCTTCAAATTCTAAAGGATTCGTCATTGGGTTATACTGTACCACCTAAGTGCATCAAGTTTCATTGAAATGGGTTTGATAGTTTTAGAGAAATGTTAACAAACAAAAAAAGGTACACAATCTGATGTACTTCATCTAAATCATTAGTTCATCCTTGGATCATATCGAACACAATTACCAAGTTTGATCAAAATCTTTGTAGTTTTTATGTAAAGTTCATCAAAGAACTAAATCTAAGACAATGGGTGAATATATACCTTTAAATCCTTTGATCTTAGCAAAGGTAATTATGTGAACCTTAGATTGCATATACAACTGCCAAAGGTTAGTCATCATGAAACTGCAAAACCCTCTCCATGTCTTTGTCTTCAGATTTGTTGCGCACAAGGAGTTAGTGCATCTTAAAATACCACACTCCAATATAAAGGGCAGGCCATCCAAGGACTGGCCATTGCTATGAATAGATGACAATAGACTGCTAAATGTTATTAAAAGAAACTCGGATTGAATCAGCCAGTTGTGGCGACTAGAAACACATTTGTAATATTTGGTGGCTGTATCAGTAGCAGCAGCAGTAGGGGATTCAGCATTATGAAGCTTCATCTGTGGTGGATAATGTGGGAGGTTGGGCTGTGGCACCCTAGCAGTACCAGCTGAACTCGGTCGAGTCCCTTGTTAGGGTGGAGGAACGTAGAGAGTAGAGGTCCCCTTTTGTTTGTTTCATTTGTTGATGTCGGCTAACCCCCAAAATTGGGGGAAGTGCCTTGGTATATGTATGTATGTACAACAGACTATTTCCAGTCATGCTTTTAACCCTTTTTACCCGCCAGCTATTTGGAACTTTCCAACCCTTAACCCCCAGGGGTTATTTTTTTTCAAGCACATTTTGCAATATATATTTTCTAAATTGCTCTAACAGCCTTAATTTTCATCTTAGAGAGGTCAGGTTGGTCTCATTCTTTTAGAAAATGCCTTTAGTTTCTCATCAAGTTTCCAAAATATGAAAAAAAAAAAAAATGTAAATAGCTGATTTTTGCAAGGACGTACCAGTACGTCCATAGGGGTACAGGGATGAGTTTTGTGAAACGTACCAGTACGTCCATTGGGGGTGAAAGGGTTAATAGACAATGATTTCTATTTGGGTAGTAGCACATGATAGTTCCTCAAATGGGTTTCAGTAGTTACTCCTTCCCTAGTATTTAATTAGATTTAGACTGTCTAAAACAAACTAGAGAATTGAGGCACATAACTAGTGTAGTTGTAATTAGGAAACAATTGAAATACGCAAAATCATTTAATAGTTTCTAGCATCAATAGTAAACATTGAAATAACATTTTGTTAATTTTCTATATGATTTACTAAGATTAATATTCAAGCAATACACTAAAATAGACAAGTTCATACTTTGACTTGATACCTAACTTTGATGTTTATGCGTTCTGGAACCAATTGGAAGAACGGTCTTAGTCGAAAGGCCATCTGGCCACTGGAACCTATATATGAATAAACCAAATGTCTGCAAAGCAATCTTGGACACTGTGACATTTTACAGTACGGTTTAATGCGATATCTAGAATCCCAGACACATGGACTCGCTCCGGTCATTTTAGCCCAAAAGGTAAGAAAGTCAGGAGGTAAAGTACAGTACAAGACTGATAAAACTGGTAAAGTTAAGATGGATAGACTGTTTTCCTTTAGCCAGGGCCCTAAGGGGAATCTGCAATTCCCTTCAGAAAGGTTAACAACAGACAGGGTTTACCTATTATTACAGGGTACAAGATGAATGTGTTTGAGATGAAGTGTCTAAGGAGTATGGCTGGTGTATCTCGAGTAGATAGGGTTAGGAACGAAGTGGTGAGGGAGAGAACGGGTGTAAGAAATGAGTTAGCAGCTAGAGTGGATATGAATGTGTTGAGGTGGTTTGGCCATGTTGAGAGAATGGAAAATGGCTGTCTGTTAAAGAAGGTGGTGAATGCAAGAGTTGATGGGAGAAGTACAAGAGGAAGGCCAAGGTTTAGGTGGATGGATGAAGTGAAGAAAGCTCTGGGTGATAGGAGGATAGATGTGAGAGAGGAAGTGTGTGTGCTAGAAATAGGAATGAATGGCGAGCGATTGTGACAGTTCCGGTAGGCCCTGCTACTTACAAGATGAAAGTTAATAAATTATAAGTATAACCACCTTCACCAAAAAACTATTGTGAATGTTAAGCACCCTTTTTCTGAATCCTCACATTAATCATACAGGCCACAAGCGTGCTTCACCAAAGATGCAAGATTTGACGCAATCCTATCTTTAGGGAGATGGCGTCCCTTCTCGATCCCATTTATTAAAAAAAAAGTTCATACCACAGTATTGCTCGTGTCAAATTTTCTTCCCGTAGAGCGCCCACTGGTTCTCGGGCAAAGACTCGCACTCCGGACACGTGGCGGACGGGGCACACACACTACCCCTACACGAAGATCACAAGGTATGGGGATCAACCTCCGGCTTAGAGAGGAACGCATCACAAGATTTACCGGCATTAGGCCCGGGCAACGACGTGGATGCTCCATAACCGTACACCAAATCACCAAGCAACACAAGAACACAGGGGAAAGAGGTGGGTAAAAGGATATAAGGTAAACGTTGAACACGTGGGGACACAAAGGGTCGCACGGGATGTGAGAGAGCGGCGGGATGTTAATCACGCCGCAACCAGAAACTTACTGGTGACCGAGACCTGGCCACGCGCTCTCGCTGACCCGGGTCGCCTTAAGGCGCGTATTCATCCGCCACAGAGGGACCCACTAGGGAAAACGGAGATAGGGGAAACTACAGAAAATTCTGGTTGGTTGGGAGGAGAATCCCAGATACTCCTAAGAAAGTAGTTCGAAGTAAGTACTCTGTGTTGGAACAAATTACAATTAGAGAAATACAGTGACCCAACAATATCTAAACACCATGGAATTATTAGTTAGCTGAGCTTCATAAAACTGAAAAGCTTTAATAAAGTATACCACATCTAAAGAAGTCTTAAAATACCCTCCCCAATAATCAAGATCTGAAGGTGAAGTATAACGCAAAACTTTACTTATTTTCTTTATTCAAAAACTTTACTCAGTCTTCTTGACAGCGGCCTTGACGCCACGGGGCCTGCGGCGGATCTTCTTGAAGGGCTGGGCGCGCTGGGAGCGGAAGATGGCGGAGGCACGGCGAAGAGCGGCCTAGAATGACACCAGCAGATGATTTAGTTACGAGCAGCGGCAATACCGTTAGTAATGTTCGTAACAACTTACGAATAAAAAAATGGATTTTAGACAGTTATAATTTCTTATATACACTAAAATGCAGATACACACCATTTTCAAATCCTTTCTGTAGTGGTTCGCCTGGATGAATCTCCTGATGGAGTGGAGGGCGCGACGAGGGCCAGACTTGATTGTGGTCTTAATGGTGCTCTTGGCAGGTTTGGACTGAAAGGAGTTAGAATAATTAGATATTGGACATCTAGTAATAAATTGATCTAAAACTTTTCTACTAAATTATCAAGAATAACCATACGCTGAAACTGAGCATAGAATAAATACTATTAAATACAATCTGTTCTAAAATTACAGAATTAATAGGTTCCTCCACTAAACTTGAGTCGAATATTGTTAACCCCTTTACCCCCAGGCTATTTGGAACTTTCCAACCCTTAACCCCCAGGCCTTTTTTTCCTTTTCAAGCACAATTTGCAGTATATTTTTTTTAAAATTGCTCTAACAGCCTTAATTTTCATCATAGAGGGGTCAGGTTGGTCTCATTCTCATGGAAAATGCATGAAGTTTCTCAAAGTTATCAAAAATATGCAAAAAAAAAAAAAAATGTAAACAGCAAGGACGTACTGGTACGTCTTGGGGGTAAAGGGACGAGTTTTATTAAAGGGTACAAGGGTTAAATTTTGGACTAAGGTAGGCATCTCCTACCTCTCATGCCTAAGATTTTCATCTGCAAAAGTCAACTAATAGTCAATTTTCATATTGCAAATATAATTTTGTTAACTGCATTATAATAGTTTAATTAGATATTGGACACCTAATAATAAATCTATCTAAAACTTGTACTTAATTATCAAGAATAACCATACGGCAAAATTTACCACGGACCAGATACAGCAAAATTTACCACGGACCAGATACAATGTTGTACAGAAAGTCCCCACCTTACAAACTCAATAGGTTCCACGAAGATGTTCGTCAGTGAAATATGTCAAATATTTGACTAATGTAGGCATCGAACTCTCATGCCTACATTTTTCAGTTGCAGTAGTCAACAAATACTCACGTTTCATACTGTAAATGTAATTTTGCTAACTGTATTAAATCTAAATAATTTAAATACAGTACTGCACTGTATTTCATCAAGAACTTTTGATACAATATCCGAGATTTTTTATTTCAATTGGGTTTGTTTGCATCTCCAAAACTTTTGTAAGTTGAAGACCTATAATTACTTCCGAATGAAATTCAGGTACATTATTGTGTACAGTAACAATCAAAGCGGTTTACCCCAGTATTTAAGGAAGCAAAGTTCCAGTAAAAATAAAGACTGTATGAAGCATAGCTTCCCCAAAGACTCAGACTGTAACAATTTATACTAGTAAAGTTTACTTGGTGCATATTAGCACAGAAAATAGCAAGGCTATGAAACACTAACTTTGTTTACAACCTGGCCCTGCTGCTGCCTCCGATGCCTTAGATGACCGCGGAGGTAGCAGCAGTAGGGGATTCAGCATTATGAAGCTTCATCTGTGGTGGATAATGTGGGAGGGTGGGCTGTGGCACCCTAGCAGTACCAGCTGAACTCGGTTGAGTCCCTTGTTAGGCTGGGAGGAACGTAGAGAGTAGAGGTCCCCTTTTTTGTTTTGTTTCTTTTGTTGATGTCGGCTACCCCCCAAAATTGGGGGAAGTGCCTTGGTATATGTATATGTATTATAATGTGCAACCTGGCTTAATATATTTACCTTCCATTGACAAATATGCGTATGAACTTTCTATATAAGCAAGTAATAAGAAAGAGTTTACTGGCCATACAACGACCTAGAAAATCCCCGGGCACTAAAAAAGGGACGAGTTTTTCCACGGATCAGAGAGCCCCAAAAGACGTACCTGGTACTTCTTGGCCTTGAAGCTCAGCACGATGCCCTTGCCACCGGAAGCTGGCTCAATTCCCAGCATCTTTTTGTGGATCATGCCGTTGTAGCGGGGGCTGTTGACGTTCTTCAGGTTCATGGGTTCCTGAAATTAACGCAAAACTTTAATATTGTGCATAGAGGAATTATAAAATATATAGAGGAATGAAAAAATATATAAAAGACGGATTTCAAGTTTCAAGAGGAATGAAGAAATATATAAGAGAGATTTCAAGTTTCAAGAGGAATGAAAAAATATATAAAAGACAGATTTCAAATGCCAAGAGGAATGAAAAAAATATATAAAACAGATTTCAAATGCCAAGAGGAATGAAAAAAATATATAAAAATATAAAACAGATTTCAAGTTTCAAGAATGAAAAAATATATAAGACAGATTTCAAGTGCCAAGAGGAATGAAAAAATACATATAAGGGAAGGCATTTCATAAAATACAATATCACTTTCACGAAATACTGTATACTAAAGGTCAGTCATTTAAATACGTAAAAAGCCAGCCGTTCAAATACAGTACATTCAATAGAAGCAGATTAATAAAATACATTATAAACTAGCCTAAATCACCCTAGGCCGGCAATTCCATGATATGCATAAAATAGTGCCATTTTATAAAATATTTGTCAACTACTTCATAAAATTCAGAAACGGCAGCTGTTCTAAGACAAAATGGCTAAACTCAAATTAGCTTCTGCGACTCGCACTCACCGTGGAGAACGGTTTCTTGACGTTCCTCTTCTTGGCGAGGTACGCATGGTTGTTGCGGATTACTAACCAACACAGGTCAGCACTCATCTTGGCCTGAAACAAAAAAGAAGTTATTAATCATCAGCATAATACATTCAATACAACATTCACAGCCACGTACTTAAAGGAAGGGGAATAGCGAGAATTTAACCTGTGAGCAGAACGAGCCTCAACGATACAAAAACCAAATGAACTATATGATTTATTACAAATAAAATGACACCAAATTACTGGTGCTCGTGCGGCTTCGAACTCGAACTATGACCCCTTCTGAGGACTTACAAAACTTGGCCCAATTGGTAACGTCTCTGCCTGGCGTTTGCCAGACGAAGGTTCGAGCCCCGATCAGACTCTTTAGTTCCTTCAGTGTCTGAAACCTTACCATCCTTATGAAATAAGGTTGGGGGGTATGAGAAAGCCTATAGGTGTGTTGAGTCATCAGCAGTCATTGCCTGGCCCTCCCTAGTCCTAGCTTGGTTGCTGATCATATATATGGTCAGTCTCTAGGACCTTGTCCTGCTTGCTAAGACAATGCTACTGTCCCTTGCCTCTGCCATTCATGAGCGACCTATAAACTGATAGTATACCTCGGATACTGTATCAAAAATTCATAATTAAATACTGTAATGTATTATAGCAAATACAGTATTATATACTGTACTTTTATGTAGTAAGCAAGACGACATATTCAATATGCTGAAAACCGTGGACACGGGAGTTAGGTAAAGCTAACCCTAGGCCGAAATTTAACACCATTTGTCCTAAAAACAACTAAGAACCAACCAAATTTGTGAGATGCAGACTTCCAGAACAGGAACGCACCGAGCTTAATCCATTTATTTAGTACTGGAAAAAAAATGTTCGCAAGATCTTTCTCCTGGAAAGGATTAAACAAAATCATCGAAGTACAGTACTAGATCATTACTATCAGTTGGTTTAAAACTTCAATTTCATACAATGTTTCAATTGATTTTTTGTTTCCTTTACCTTGGACCATCAAAATCTACTTGTATACGCCTCGGTCGCTTACCAAACGGCAATTTACTGTCTACCTACACTGTAATTAGACCCAATTTTAATCACGACTACAAATCAAGGGATTCAGAATTGCCTTTACAAAGTCCTGTTTGTCACTATGATAGCTGTGACAGTAAAGATCAAGATAAACACAAAAATATCAAATACAGTAAAGCATTACTGTAACATCGTTTAAGTTAATATTCAATAAGATATTTTCCATAATTCATATATAATAGGTGTATACATATATTTTTATTACTACGCCACAGGTACCTTAAAAATACTTTCAATTGTTCATTACTTCTCTTGTAGATTACTCCCTCTTGTTTTCCTCACTGGGCTACTTTTCCGTGTTGCAGCCCTTGGGCTCATAGCATCCTACTTCTCCGACTAAGGTTGTAATTTTGGTTATAACAATAATAAACATCAATTCCCTCAGCACATTTTACTCAGCTCATGATACTTAATCATCAGAGATCTTATAAGATGAGCTAAATTTTGAGACAATGTCCTGACAGTAACCGATTTGCACGACAAAGTCTTCGCATTCCAAAACCTTTCCTTGACTGACCAAGATGGATATAGAAAAGTAGTATCAATACAAGTTAGACAATTTAAAAGTAATAATACATTACTGCTTGTATTCTTTGCTGCTACTTACTACCCTGTACCTTCAGCATCAATGATACAAGGGTTTGGGGGGAGCCTATAGGTCAGTCTGCCGAGTCACCAGCAGCCATTGCCTGGCGCTGCCTAATCCTAGCTTAAGTGGAGGGGCTTGGGCACTGATATGTATACAGTACATGGTCAGATTCGAGGGCATCGTCCTGCGAAGGCGCCGTCACTGTCCCCTGCCTCTGCCATTCATGAGTGGCCTTTAAACCTGCATAGATTGGTCTTGGAAGCAATTTGTGCTCGTACTGGTACCGTACTTGAAAGGCTCTAGACGGTATTGTACTTGTACTTTGAGGATAAGCCTTTGCGACGGCTCCTCTATTCTTTTCATGGTATTGTCGTTTGTCACTTGATGTCTTGTTCTATTTTTTTTTCTTATTTTCCACAGTTCTTGGATAAGATTTTTTCCGCTTTCTATTTCTTTTTTTTATCACAATTCTAGAAACAAAGAATGTCCGCTATTATTTCACGTTCATTTTCAAAAAATGGTTGATGTAATGGTGTGCAGTTATTTCTTGTTTCCTTGTACATCTCGCAGTGTAATACTTGCACGTTGTACAGACCTTTATTGGGCCTTCTGCTGAGTGTAAAAGCATTTAAGTCAAGAAAGTTACACACATGATGAAAGTAATACTTGACTAATGCGATATGAATTTCCTACACTTGCTTGTTTACTACTGCATATATTTACAGTACGGTATATTTAAAGATGTATTTTAATAATGTTACTGTGCTTGAAATATTTTCTTTAAATTGTTCAATACTTCCCTTGCTCGTTTACTTCCTATCGTCACAGGGCTATTTCTCCCTATTGGAGTCTTGGGGTTATAGCGCCCTGCTTTTCCAACTAGGGTTGTAGCTTAGTCTGTAATAATAATAATAATAGATGACTCGGCCCCTCACCAAGTCAGACATGGTCACTAAGGTGATTCGAATATGCAGTAAAACCCTAAGCTCTAAGAAGGTGTGAGAAGTCATGTCTCAATAAGCTCCCTTTCTTTATAACAAAATACTGTTTCCGATGAATGACGTCTCTTAACTTACTCTAATATGCCTGAAACAGCTATCTTTCTTTCAATAGGATTGTTGTACTGTTAAGCATATGCTCAGTGGCCTCACCTTAACCCAATGTAGGGCTTATCCGTGTTGGACAGGCTACCTCAAAATCTCTTTCTTAGTCTTACAAAAATCCTCAACATTTAAAAGTACGACTTCCTGACAACTATCGACCAAGAGCAAATAGTAAATTTGGTGAAAGGGCTTTCAGCTACTGTGCGCCTAGAAATTATAATAAACTGCCAACTGAAATGAAGGACCTAAAGGGAGCAATTGAATTTAAGAAGAAACTAAAGACATTACTTTTCACAAGATCATATGATTTGGAAGATGCTACAATCAAAGAATTGTATAAGTTCTAATGAAAATGTTTCCTTAGATGATTAATATGGACCCGCCCGAGAAGTAGTTCACTCGACTTCAGTGGAGGGTTGGATTTAAACCCAAAACAAGTGAACATAACATCTACGTAGACTTTTCAAACAAAAAATGCCCTATATCTGGCACGATTGCAAGTGTGTTCCAGATCATTTGTAGTTTATGGGGATGATCCTGGTTAGTAATTATAATGTAGATAAATATCTACTGTAATAATATACCTAATGGAGAAAATGTATTTATGGGTACTTTGAACTCTTCTGATGCCATAGAGAATTTTTCCTCAATCCTTTTAGGTTTTATTCTAAAGGGGCTTTGTATATCAGTGGTCAGTTCCTCACATGCGCAAATAAAACGGACATCTACTAACCTAAACTCCTCCAACAACCTAACCTACAAGCCTTACACACTTACCTAACGGAGGAGCTAACGCCTCTTGCTATCCCTCATAGTCGTATTCTCAGTCAGCCGCCATCATAAATACAAAATATTACCTTAGCATTCGATCTTTTAAGAAATCATATACAAATCTCCTGTTATCTGGGTATTAAGCTTTGGGAGCCTCTGCCGTTTATGGGGACAGCCCTTTGACCGGCCGAAAATCGAGGTAAAAAAGTCCGAAATCGGCTCTTTTTTACGGGAATGATTTGTTAAATAATGTAGATTGACGGGACAGTATTAAATTGTAAAACCGAATGTTTCTTGAAATCGAGTAAAAAAAAGTCCGAAATCGCCTCTTTTTACGGGAATGATTACATGACGTGTCCTTAAAAACTACAAACTTAACAAAGGGGTAAATATGTAGATTGACGGGACAGTATTAAATTGTAAAACCAGTATTAAATTGTAAAACCGAAGGTTTCTTAGACTGGGATGACACGGGCTCTATCTATCGGGAAAGTTGGAAACTAAGTAGGAAAATCTGCTCTTTTTCGCGGGAATGATCACGGAATGAAATATTAAATTCACTGGTTTTGTAAATGCTTGTCCCAACAATCTACATACTAGGAACCCTCTGGTCATGGATGTCGGAAATGTGCGAGAAAAATGGACAACTAACCCAAAATTCCCCTCCTAACCTGACCTACAAGCCATGTCCTTACCTTCATCGTGAACTAAACACTGTTGCTAACATACAAACCCCACAAACCAAACCTAACCAATCCTAGTAGTTCCCAGGTCACTACCCCTACCCGGGGGCAAGCCCCCGGACCCCCTTCGTAAGTCTCTCTCCTACAGAAAAGAAGTTCCATGTCCTTACCTTCATCGTGAACTAAACGGGGGGGCTGACGCCCCCTGCGACCCCCCAAACACTGTTGCTAACATACAAACCCCACAAACCAAACCTAACCAATCCTAGTAGTTCCCAGGTCGCTACCCCTACCCGGGGGCAAGCCCCCGGACCCCCTTCGTAAGTCTCTCTCCTACAGAAAAGAAGCTTTGGGCAGCACTCAAAATTATATCTTATCCACATGATCATATTATAGGTTACTCAGGCTTACCTTAAATTTCGTAGTCGCTAAAACCACATCAGGGCCACATCACCTGTTTTACACTTTTTACATGTACCTCTAAAATCCCTTAAGAGGCCTTCTCGAAATAAATAGTGAAAGAATTCGGGGGTAACACGAGTGAAATCACGTAGATGTATATATCTGAGGGTGTTAATTGCATCAATCTGATCAATACGGGAGATAAACTCGAAAATATCACTCACAGAGAAACTATACGGAACAGGTCTATCCATCACGGCGGTTAGAGTTGGAAAGGGTCGGCTGTAGGTCAATCTCGGGTCATGGGGGGGATTAAAAATTTGAAATCACGCGGCCCACGAAAGGGTTAGTTCGGTTGCTTTGTTTGACACTGGCTTTATCTGACGAAATATCTTAACTAGATGCTGGATAACCTAACCTTTGTTTGTATATAAAACAAAATAGGGGGTGTCTGCCGTTTATGGGGACAGGGATATCTTTCTTATTACTAGCCAAATCGTATTTCATTATGGGGTTGATGTTCTTTACAATTTTCTAACATACCATAATATGATGTTAATTTATCGTTTTGACTAATAACACAATTTACCTTTACCACTGCAATATTTTTTAAGTTCATCATGGTCCGTACGCAAGTCACGGGTAGCTCCTGCTTAGTTTCCAACTTTTCCGATAGACAGAGCCCGTGTCATCCCAGTCTAAGAAACGTTCGGTTTTACAAATTAATACTGTCCCGTCGATCTACATATTTACCCCTTATTTAAGTATGTAGTTTATAAGGACACGTCATGTTTAGTGACATTTGATACTGCTGGGATATTTATCATGAAATGTTATGTTAGAAAAAGGCCATTACAATGCGTCGTACGCTGAAGCCACGGCCAACTTACTCGGTCGTAAAATTTCCCGCAATCATTGTTTCCTGCCTGATTATAATAACACCCGTTTGGCGGCGCTCGATTCGCATATCAGCTGGTCGCGCAAGCATGAACAGTTTTCGATGTTCGTACGTATGTTTTCGCTAATTTCAACAATTTTCATTTTAATCTCTTGTTAAGATTGTTATTTCTTTCGAAATCGTCCCAAAATTATGCCGAATACTATTTTGTTTTATATACAAACAAAGGTTAGGTTATCCAGCATCTAGTTAAGATATTTCGTCAGATAAAGCCAGTGTCAAACAAAGCAACCGAACTAACCCTTTCGTGGGCCGCGTGATTTCAAATTTTTAATCCCCCCCATGACCCGAGATTGACCTACAGCCGACCCTTTCCAACTCTAACCGCCGTGATGGATAGACCTGTTCCGTATAGTTTCTCTGTGAGTGATATTTTCGAGTTTATCTCCCGTATTGATCAGATTGATGCAATTAACACCCTCAGATATATACATCTACGTGATTTCACTCGTGTTACCCCCGAATTCTTTCACTATTTATTTCGAGAAGGCCTCTTAAGGGATTTTAGAGGTACATGTAAAAAGTGTAAAACAGGTGATGTGGCCCTGATGTGGTTTTAGCGACTACGAAATTTAAGGTAAGCCTGAGTAACCTATAATATGATCATGTGGATAAGATATAATTTTGAGTGCTGCCCAAAGCTTCTTTTCTGTAGGAGAGAGACTTACGAAGGGGGTCCGGGGGCTTGCCCCCGGGTAGGGGTAGCGACCTGGGAACTACTAGGATTGGTTAGGTTTGGTTTGTGGGGTTTGTATGTTAGCAACAGTGTTTGGGGGGTCACAGGGGGCGTCAGCCCCCCCGTTTAGTTCACGATGAAGGTAAGGACATGGAACTTCTTTTCTGTAGGAGAGAGACTTACGAAGGGGGTCCGGGGGCTTGCCCCCGGGTAGGGGTAGTGACCTGGGAACTACTAGGATTGGTTAGGTTTGGTTTGTGGGGTTTGTATGTTAGCAACAGTGTTTGGGGGGTCGCAGGGGGGCGTCAGCCCCCCCGTTTAGTTCACGATGAAGGTAAGGACATGGCTTGTAGGTCAGGTTAGGAGGGGAATTTTGGGTTAGTTGTCCATTTTTCTCGCACATTTCCGACATCCATGACCAGAGGGTTCCTAGTATGTAGATTGTTGGGACAAGCATTTACAAAACCAGTGAATTTAATATTTCATTCCGTGATCATTCCCGCGAAAAAGAGCAGATTTTCCTACTTAGTTTCCAACTTTCCCGATAGATAGAGCCCGTGTCATCCCAGTCTAAGAAACCTTCGGTTTTACAATTTAATACTGGTTTTACAATTTAATACTGTCCCGTCAATCTACATATTTACCCCTTTGTTAAGTTTGTAGTTTTTAAGGACACGTCATGTAATCATTCCCGTAAAAAGAGGCGATTTCGGACTTTTTTTTACTCGATTTCAAGAAACATTCGGTTTTACAATTTAATACTGTCCCGTCAATCTACATTATTTAACAAATCATTCCCGTAAAAAAGAGCCGATTTCGGACTTTTTTACCTCGATTTTCGGCCGGTCAAAGGGCTGTCCCCATAAACGGCAGAGGCTCCCAAAATAGTATTCGGCATAATTTTGGGACGATTTCGAAAGAAATAACAATCTTAACAAGAGATTAAAATGAAAATTGTTGAAATTAGCGAAAACATACGTACGAACATCGAAAACTGTTCATGCTTGCGCGACCAGCTGATATGCGAATCGAGTGCGCGACCAGCTGATATGCGAATCGAGCGCCGCCAAACGGGTGTTATTATAATCAGGCAGGAAACAATGATTGCGGGAAATTTTACGACCGAGTAAGTTGGCCGTGGCTTCAGCGTACGACGCATTGTAATGGCCTTTTTCTAACATAACATTTCATGATAAATATCCCAGCAGTATCAAATGTCACTAAACATGACGTGTCCTTATAAACTACATACTTAAATAAGGGGTAAATATGTAGATCGACGGGACAGTATTAATTTGTAAAACCGAACGTTTCTTAGACTGGGATGACACGGGCTCTGTCTATCGGAAAAGTTGGAAACTAAGCAGGAGCTACCCGTGACTTGCGTACGGACCATGATGAACTTAAAAAATATTGCCGTGGTAAAGGTAAATTGTGTTATTAGTCAAAACGATAAATTAACATCATATTATGGTATGTTAGAAAATTGTAAAGAACATCAACCCCATAATGAAATACGATTTGGCTAGTAATAAGAAAGATATCCCTGTCCCCATAAACGGCAGACACCCCAAGCTTTGTTAATAAATATTTATACTTTCCTACCTAACCACAATGTTTCATTGTTTAGAATAATCTGATTTGTAAAACTAATTCTTATACTGAATTTTTTGCTTAATATATACAGTTTTTCAATGTAAATACCATTAGTTTTCATAAACCATCCTTCTTCATCATATAAATATACAGTACATATCCATTTGTTTTTAGGTTAAGAATCTCATTTATATGTATCTATTTGTATATATATGCGTACATTTTGTATATCTAGAACCATATTTACTTTTTTTTTATTTTTACTTAATTGATGATATTATTATTGTATTATTGCCCGAAGAGCTCTGCTCCACATGGGCTTGGACTGGTTTTTTTTTTTAAATCTTTGTATGTAAATATTTTTGTCCAATATTTTTGTAAATATTTTTGTCCAATAAACATTATTATTATTATTATTATTAACCTAAGAGCTATAGCAATGTAAATATGAAATTATTAGAAAGTACGTAGTTGGGACACGTGAGAACTTCCTTGTCCTATCAATTTCCTTTGCGGAAAATATTAGTTCATCTTTGTTTCAAGTGACCGACGATTTAGGAAATATTATGGTTTAGCGTCAGCTTGCCAGGAGTGGAGCCAGTCGAAACTTGGTTTAAGGCTATCGTAAGAAGGTTGCATGATGGCCCTTAATCAAGTCGGTGGAGTTCTTGTGTAGAGATTTTGCAAAAAAAAAAAAAAAAAAAAAAACTATAACGAACTATAATCTGGGAAGCAAATTCCCATTAAATTTGCATGTGGGAGGCTGTTTGCAGATATGAGGAGCCCTTGTATATCAGCGGCCAGTTCCCACCGCGTGGATCAAAAATGGACATCAGCTAACATAATCCCCCCCCCAACCTAACCTACAAGAGGCATCATTACCTACTTACCAAACCGAGGGGGGGAGGATAACGGCCGCCTGCGACTCCCCTTACAATGTCGTATTCTCTCAGTCGCAATACTAGATACAGATGGCCACTATCATACATACACCCCAGATATACAAAGGCTCAAAATAATTAATTGCGAGTGTTGAGAAAACCTATAAGTGAATAATTGGTGTTAGTTCATTCTTGTTTGGATTAAAAATGGACATCAACTAACCTAAACTTTCCCCCTCCCCAAACCTAACCTACAAGGCATGTCCTTACCTAATTACCTAACGCTGTGTCGGCCCATCCACTGTCGTATTGCCCGAAGAGCTCTGCTCCACATGGGCTTGGACTGAATCTTTTTTTGTAAATATTTTGTATGTAAATATGTTTTTGTCCAATAAACATTATTATTATTAATCTAAGTTAGCCTTAATCACAAATACAGGTGGCCACTGTCATAAATAAACCCCTATGAAATAACCTGGTAATCACCCATATCAGGTAGTGCGTGTAAATGGTCAGGTCACCAATTTTTAGTCCAACAATGTACTAGCCCACCCTGATAACTAGGGCGCATAAAAAAAAAAAATAGTAGGGGTATATGTACAACAGCGGCCGTTTAAGGGGTGAGGTTGCATGATAGGTACGTAGGTAAGGAAACGAGTGTAGAGAACAGTAAGCGAATAGATATAGAAATACGGGTGACGACGAGGAGCCTTAGTATATCAGCGGCCAGTTCCTCACGCGTTCATTAATAATGGATATCAACTAACCTAACCCAAACCCCTTGTCCTAACCTTCTTACCTAACAGGGAGGTAACGACACCCCTTACACTGCCGTATTCTAAATTAGCCCTAATAATACATACAGGTTGCCGCTATCACACATACACCCCCCCCAAGGGCTACAAATAATGTTCAACTGCGAACGTAGAGAAGACCAGTAAGCGATTAGATATAAAAAATGGATGACGACTATACGAAGGATTCTCGTTTTCTATGTAGATAGCCGGGTTACCAACATCCTCAAAAGTCTGCCGTTCGG
>NC_090749.1:102619851-102627351 GCF_036898095.1 Palaemon carinicauda
ATTTCTGTGTCCCATTGTACATTTAGTTTTCTTATCTCTCAGCTTTTGTCTATTCAAAGCTCGATAGATGGAGTCAGAGAAGTGTTAGAGTGCTTGAGATTCAGGAAGAGCGAGAACTGTTAATAGATAGAGAATAAGTGCATGACAAGGGTTTAACGTGTTGCTAGTGAGGCATGTATGCAGGCTTTAAAGTTAGCTTATAATATCGAAGTTTCGTGCATAGTATTCATTCAGGATAAAGCATGAATTTTCCAGTAACTTGTGCTTTTCTTTTTAGAGCCAGCCCCATTAGCACAAGCTATGGGACACGCAGATGTCACGCCAGGTCGTTTGGCGAGTTTCAAAATCGATAAAGTATGATTGAAGCGGTGACTGTTGTTCTTTTCTTTCCGGAGCCAACCGCATTAGCAGAAGCTATTCCCGGTACTAAACAGAAGGAGTTTCCTACTAAGGGTAGAAGAGACTCTTTAGCTATGGTAAGCAGCTCTTCTAGGAGAAGGACACTCCTAAATCAAACCGTTGTTCTCTAGTCTTGGGTAGTGCCATAACCTCTGTACCATGGTCTTCTTCCACTGAGTTATGGGAAGCAGGTCTTCTAGGAGAAGGACACTCCAAAATCATACCAATGTTCTCTAGTCTTGGGTAGTGCCATAGCCTCTGTACCATGGTCTTCCACTGTCTTGGGTTAGAGTTCTCTTGCTTGAGGGTACACTCGGGCACACTATTGTATCTTATTTCTCTTCCTCTTGTTGTTTTTCTCTGAAGTTTATATAATCTATTTATGAAAGATCTATTTTAGTGTTACTGTTCTTGAAATATCTTATTTCAACTGTTCATTACGTCAATGATAGTTTATATATTTCCTTGTTTCCTTTCCTCACTGGGCTATTTTCCCCTCTTGGATTCCTTTGGCTTATAGCATTCTGCTTTTCCAACTAAGGTTGTAGCTTAGCAAGTAACAATAATAATAATAATAATAATAATAATAATAATAATAAAAATAATAATAATACCACCAAGGGATCCTCAACCCTCTATAAGACTTCACTTATCTTGGAAAACAAGAATAGTTAGAAAAATACTTTTTTTATATTATATATAAAGTTTCCAATTGGTTAAAACAAAACTTTTTTTTATCTCCTTTCCCATATATCTCTAAAAGTCGAAAAGAAATCTCTTAGACAATTGTCTTGAAAGTGTCATAAAGAAAGTTTATTTTTGGGGGGTCAAGAAAATTGTCTTTTTCGGTCCAAAAGCAAAAGTTTCTATTGTTGGGCAAGAAGAAGAAAATAAATTTCTTCGAGCTATTACTAGAAATTCTCCACTGACTGAAATACCTTTACGTTGATTAAAAGAGAGAGAGAGAGAGAGAGAGAGAGAGAGAGAGGGTAGGGTTTGTGGGTGTGAGAGAGAGAGGGGGTAGGGTTTGTGTGTGTGTGTGAGAGAGAGAGAGCGAGAGAGAGCGAGAGAGGGTAGGGTGTGTGTGTGTGTGTGTGTGTGTGTGAGAGAGAGAGAGAGAGAGAGAGAGAGAGAGGGCAGGGTTTATGAGAGAGAGGGCAGGGTTTATGAGAGAGAGAGAGAGAGAGAGAGAGAGAGAGGGCAGGTTTATGAGAGAGAGAGAGAGAGAGAGAGAGAGAGAGAGGGCAGGGTTTATGAGAGAGAGAGAGAGGGCAGGGTTTATGAGAGAGAGAGAGAGAGAGAGAGAGAGGGCAGGGTTTATGAGAGAGAGAGAGAGAGAGAGAGAGGGCAGGGTTTATGAGAGAGAGAGAGAGAGAGAGGGCAGGGTTTATGAGAGAGAGAGAGAGAGAGGGCAGGGTTTATGAGAGAGAGAGAGAGAGGGCAGGGTTTATGAGAGAGAGAGAGAGGGCAGGGTTTATGAGAGAGAGAGAGAGAGAGAGGGCAGGGTTTATGAGAGTGAGAGAGAAGGCAGGGTTTATGTGTGTGTGAGAGAGAGAGAGAGAGAGAGAGGGGGGGGGCAGGGTTTATGTGTGTGAGAGAGAGAGAGAGAAAGGGCAGGGTTTATGTGTGTGTGTGAGAGAGAGAGAAAGGGCAGGGTTTATATGAGAGAGGGGCCAGGGTTTATGTGTGTGAGAGAGAGAGAAAGGGCAGGGTTTATGTGAGAGAGAGGGCAGGGTTAATGTGTGTGAGAGAGAGAAAGGGCAGGGTTTATGTGAGAACGAGGGCAGGGTTTATGTGTGTGTGAGAGAGAGAGGGGGTGGGGGGCAGGGTATATGTGTGTGTGTGTATGAGAGAGAGAGAGAGAGAGAGGGCAGGGTTTATGTGTGTGAGAGAGAGAGAGGGCAGGGTTTATGAGAGAGAGAGAGAGAGAGAGGGCAGGGTTAATGTGTGTGAGAGAGAGAAAGGGCAGGGTTTATGTGAGAACGAGGGCAGGGTTTATGTGTGTGTGAGAGAGAGAGGGGGTGGGGGGCAGGGTATATGTGTGTGTGTGTATGAGAGAGAGAGAGAGAGAGAGAGGGCAGGGTTTATGTGTGTGAGAGAGAGAGAGGGCAGGGTTTATGAGAGAGAGAGAGAGAGAGAGGGCAGGGTTTATGTGTGTGAGAGAGAGAGGGCAGGGTTTATGAGAGAGAGAGAGAGAGAGAGAGAGGGTAGGGTTTGTGTCTTGTGAGAGAGAGAGGGAGGGGGTAGGGTTTGTGTGCGTGTGTGAGAGAGAGAGAGAGAGAGAGAGAGAGGCAGGGTTTGTGTGCGTGTGTGAGAGAGAGAGAGAGAGAGGCAGGGTTTATGAGAGAGAGAGGGGGGGGCAGGGTTTATGAGAGAGAGAGAGAGAGAGAGAGAGAGAGAGAGAGCAGGGTTTATGAGAGAGAGAGAGAGAGAGAGAGAGAGAGAGAGAGCAGGGTTTATGAGAGAGAGAGAGAGCAGGGTTTATGAGAGAGAGAAAGGGCAGGGTTTATGTGAGAGAGAGGGGCAGGGTTTATGTGAGAGAGAGAGAGAGCAGGGTTTATGTGTGTGTGAGAGAGAGAAAGGGCAGGGTTTATATGTGTGTGAGAGAGAGAGAGGGAGAGAGAGAAAGGGCAGGGTTTATGTGAGACGGAGAGAGGGCAGGGTTTATGTGAGAGAGAGAGAGAGGGCAGGGTTTATGAGAGAGAGAGAGAGAGAGAGAGAGAGAGAGAGAGAGGGCAGGATTTATGTGTGTGTGAGAGAGAAAAAGGGTAGGGTTTATGTGTGTGAGAGAGAGAGAAAGGGCATGGTTTATGTGTGTGTGTGAGAGAGAAAGGGCAGGGTTATGTGAGAGAGAGAGAGAGGGCAGGGTTTATGTGTGAGAGAGAGAGAGAGAAAGGGCAGGGTTTATGTGAGAGAGAGGGCAGGGTTTATGAGAGAGAGAGAGAGGGTTTATGTGAGAGAGGGGATTTATGTGAGAGAGAGGGCAGGGTTTATGAGAGAGAGAGAGAGAGAGAGAGAGAGAGAGAGAGTTTACGAGGGCAAATGAGGTGGATAAGTTTAGAAAATTACGGAAGAAAATATTAAAAAAAAAGTTTATGAACATTTGGGAAATAAAAAGCGGTATTGCACGGCACAAATGGGCCTGCCCCACTTCTATCCTTCTCTATATCACCTCGTTTTTTCTCTTCATTCCATTCTCTTAATAGAGCGACACTTTTTTGGCCAGATCCACAAGACACAGTCTTTCATTTTCTAAAATTTGAGTAAATGTGAGAAAAATGTATATTTTTGTTTTCGTGTCTGATATTTTAAATAAATAACAATGAATATAAACAATATATTATATTAAATAAATGAACTAATCCTATTAATAAAATACAAAACATATACATTATTGTAATAAATTATATTTCAATCGACTCGTAAAGTCTACGGAAATCGAACGCCACATTTAACTAGCTTGAAGTTGTTTAAACACCATACGTATAATATATTCTCTGAAAATCTCATAACGGGATGATCAATGTAAATTAGATGAAGGCTAAAACGTGCAATTGCTTAGCGAAAGTGAGATACTTTAAAAAAAATTATTAAGATAACAGAGAAGAGTAAAAAAAATGCGGTTACAATATTACCGAACGCGTAATGAATTAACGTAAAGTTTATATCTACTCAACAATAAACATAGCTCAATATATCTCCAAATGATTTATCTATCAAATCCCAGAATTGAATAATATACAGTCGATTTCATTCAACTGACTAAACCTTATCGCATTACCCGTCAATCATTTCCTGAATGAGCGTAAAGTGGTCTCTGGCAATAACGAATAAAGCGCTTTCTGGCAACAATAACTCAATTAGCCAATGAGCAACGACAGCCAATATTTTGATGGCGTCGTTCACCACGATAAAAAACAAAGTAATCTTTGTTTTGATGGAACCGTTCACTAATAAACAGAGTTAAAAACCAATATTGGATGAGGTTTTAAAAAACATTAGACTTTTTTATCTCCTAAATATGCTGTAATTATTAGCCTTCATTTATGTATACAATAAACAAAATTATAATGGAAGTATTTAATTAGCTAATGGGAGGACAAACAAATATGACATTATTTCAAAATGACTTGTGAATTATGAACAGTCACAGCTGTTATGATAATTGCATGATTCTAAATTTCTAATATATATATAAAAAAACATATTTCCCAACATTTAGCATTCATAAAAATACTCTTTTTATATAATAGTGTAACTGAACTGTCAAAAATTATATATAAATTAAACCCTTCCCACCACCTCCCCTTTTCCTAACTACTACATGGCAGTTTGGACAAGTTGTGGGGCATTGTGGCTGTTTCCGAGTGTACAACCTTGAATAAAGTTTCTCACCAGGGTATGAATACTTCCTCTTCCCCCCCTACCAGTGGAGTGGCGAGAGACTGGGAGTTATACGCCTGGCAATGCCACTGTGCGTGACCGAAAGAAATATGTTTATATATACATATATATATATATATATATACATACATGTATATATTTTTATATATATATATATATATATATCCATATACTGTAAATATATATTTATATATGTACATATATATATATATACACTGTAGATATATATATATATATAATATACATATATATACACACACATATATATATATATATATACTGTGTATATTTATATGTATATATATATATATATATATATGTATATATATATATATATATATGTATATATATACATAAACCCTAATATTGTACACACTTCTATAAATTGTATAATAAATATTAGTAAAATCTCATAAAAGAAATCTAAAAAAATAATAAATTCCCCTTTGAATTAATCCCAAGAGAGGAAGAATACAAAATTATAGTTAAAAAGAAAATATATATTAAAAAGGATAGGAGGAATAAATATAATAACGTGGAACTATAAAAATGAAGAGATTCATGATAAAAAGGTCCAAAAAATGCTTCAGAAAAATAATTTGATAATAATAAAGGCGAATGAAAAATGGTTCATGAAATCTCATTTAAGAGAGATTAAGTTTGGTCTGAAAATCTCGCTTGAAAGGTTATATAAAAAAGTGAAAGTTGAACCAAATGGTCTATGAAGGTAATCTCCGGCTTTGAGGGGCTTATTCTCTGTGATTTAGGAAAGAGAGTAATCTCATAAACCCTTTATTATTTCTCTTATGACCTGTTTCTAATACTTGCATTGGAGGTCACCACAGCATGATAAAAAAAATTCTTTCATATCTACATCTATATTATTATTATTATTATTATTATTATTATTATTATTATTATTATTATTATTATTAGCTAAGCTACAACCCTAATAGGAAAAGCAGGATGCTTTAATCCAAAGGGCTCCCAAGAACTCCAACAGGGAAAATTGCTCAGTGAGGAAAAATAACAAGGAAACAGATAGAACAGCTGTGACTGAGTGTACACTCAAGCAAGAGTACTCTAACTCAAGTCAGTGTAAGGCAATGGTACAGAGGCTATGGTACTACCCAGGACTAGAGAACAATGGTTTGATTTAGGAGTGTCCTTCTCCTAGAAGAGCTGCTTGCTATAGTTAGAGTCTCTTCTACCCTTAACCTTAAGAGGAAAGTAGCCACTGAACAATGACAGTGCAGTAGTTAACCCATTAAGAGTGAAGAAGATATATGACCCTTTCGTTTTAACATCTCTGCAAATCTATTCGTTACTCTATATGCTTTCCTCGACTAGTTTTAATAGTCTACTTCTCCCATTTTCCCCACAGGACAAAACCACATCCATATACTACGTGTCTATTGAAATATCCTCTTCTTAATATTTTCATTCATAGCATTGATAAATTGATATAGGTCTACCTGCTGAGTCTACAGGAGCCATTGCCTGGCCCTCCCTAGTCCTAGCCTGGGTGGGGAGGGGGCTTGGGTATTGATCATGTTAATAGGTAGTAGGCTGGCCATGGCACCAGCCACTTGTTGAGATACTACCACTAGAGTGTTTTTGGGTCTTTTGACTGGCAGACAGTACTTCATTGGACCCTTCTCTCTGGTTATGGCTCATTTTTTCCTTTACCTACACATACACCGAATAATCTAGCTTATTCTTTACAGATTCTCCTCTGTCCTCATACACCAGACGACACTGAGATTACTAAACAATTCTTCTTCGCTCTAAGGGTTAACTATTGCAATATAATTGTTCAGTGGTTACTTTCCTCTTGGTAAGGGTAAAAGAGACTCTTGAGCTATATAAGCAGCTCTTCTAGGAGAAGGACACTCCTAAATCAAACCATTGTTCTCTAGTCCTGGGTAGTACCATAGCCTCTGTACCATTGCCTTCTTCCACTGTCTTGGGTTAGAAGTTCTCTTGCTTGAGGGTACACTCGGGCACAATATTCCATCGCATTTAACTTCCTCTTGTTTTGTTAAAGTATTTATTCAATGTTATTACTGTTCTTAAAATGTTTTATCTATTTCCTCATTTCCTTTCCTCACTGGGCTATTTTCCCTGTTGGAGCCCTTGGGCTTATAGCAGCCTGCTTATCTAACTAGGGTGTAGCTTAACAAGTAATGATAATAATAATATATGGCCAGTATCTATAGAATTATCCTGCCAGGGCATTGTTACTGCCCATCGCCTAAGCCATTCAAGAGAGGCCTTTAAATATTTAAAACCTTCAGTAATTATTTAAGAGAAAAGGAACTCTAGGGAATTTTAAGTATGACTTTCCAAGGGTGATAGAATCGCCTGTTAAAAGTGAAAAGGCTATATAAAAATAGAGAAAGGGGGAAGAGGGACTTTTTGAAAGAATGACAGGAGGACCAACTCTCAATAATATAAAACGAACATTGTTCAAAATATTAATGTAAACAAAATGTTATCAAATAAATCATTAATGATTTTTGTTACTCTTTTTATTGAATCTTTTCATCAATGGATTTTGTTATTTTTTATCAAAGCAACAAAAGTTAAAACATAAAAATTAGTAAATGACAAATCACTAAAAATACTCTCTGGAAATATCCATAAAAACATATATATATATATGTATATATAAATAGCTCTGCCATTGGTGTTAAT
>NC_090749.1:102639851-102642351 GCF_036898095.1 Palaemon carinicauda
AGTGCAGTAGTTAACCCTTTGGGTGAAGAAGAATTGTTTGGTAATCTCTGTGTTGTCAGGTGTATGAGGACAGAGGAGAATCTGTAAGGAATAGGCCATACTATTCTATGTATGTGATGGGAAAGATGAAATGAGTCGTAACCAGAGAGAGGGATCCAATATAGTACTGTCTGGCCAGTCAAAGGATCCAATAACTCTCTAGCGGTAGTATCTCAACGGGTGGCTGGTGCCTTGGCCAACCTACTACATGATGTACGAGAAAAATTATTCACTGAGACAGCACTAAGCATTTTAAATCTCGCATTGTGTGTGAGAGGTTTGGACGTGCTACAAGTGAGTCGTTGGTGTGGGTGAATATATCAAGTGACTTTTCTAACTAGTATAGGTTCGAATCCCACCCGAGAGAGAGAATAACTTTTTTTTTATTTCCTCTCTAAGATTTCGAGGTTTTCAGTATAAAGAAAAGAAGTGATTCTATGGGTTGAAATAATTTCTTAGAAACATAAGAGGCCGTTGGAGGAGGCATCCTTTCCTATACACACACATACATACATACATACATATATATATATACATATATATATATATATATATATATAGAAACTGCTGCCTTTCTTCTTCTTGTTGTTGTTATTGTTGTTGTTGTACAACATGACACTTCTGTTTTTTCCATTTTTCTATAGAGTTTTTTTTTCCCTTTTATTCTTTTTCCATCTTTTTGTTTTTTCTCTTTTATTTTATCGACGGTCGATGTCACCTGTTTCATCAACAGAACGCTTTGTTCTACGATTGTTCTCTGATACCTTTGTTCTCTGTTCTCTCTCTCTCTCTCGTCTTCTCTCTCTCTCTCTCTCTCTCTATATATATATATCATATATATATATATTTATCTCTCTCTCTCTCTCTCTCTCTCTCTCTCTCTTTATCTATTTATATATCTCTATTTCTCTTTAACTCTATATCTCTATCTCTCTAACTTTCTCTTTCTCTATTTCTCTTTTATCTCTCTCTTTATCTATCTATCTCTATCTATCTATATCTCTCTATATATCTTTTTCTCTCTCTATCTATCTTTTTCTTTCTTTCTCTCTCTCTATCTATCTATCTCTCTAAAAAAAAGAGAATTATATTTTAGAATAAGGGAAAACGAAAGGAGGTAGAGAATCCCAAAGCTAGTGTTAATTTCCTAATTAATCCTACATTCCACACACACACACACACACATATATATATATATATATATACACACATAACAACAATAATGAATGCATCCATTTCTAGTCCACTGCTGGACAGAGGCCTCAGACATGTCCTTATTCATGTCTGGGAGACTTTTGTCTGATCTCACACAGAAAACCAACCTAGTATATGTAACCCTGACTAGTACAGCTCTGTTGATCATTGGCGATACAGAAACTCTTTCACAACGTTAAGGTGTCCTGACTTGGATATGAAAATTCTACTTATATAACATAAATGACCGTTTATTTTTAAGTTTTAATTCATATATAATATCTAGTTTCTTTTTATAAAATATTTTTTAATATATTTTAGATGATATTCAATTGTTAAAGTAAGTTTAAGTGCACATTTCCCTCCATTTTTAAAAACAGATTAATTTATATCTCTACTAATCCCCAATAACTAAGATAGCATTAAACAATTTTAGGATTAATCCATAAATAATAATTATAGAAATCCCCTTTCTCTAAAATCCCTCTACAACATCTAAAAAACGTCTACTTTAATCACATTTTCTCATGGTTGGCTGAATATAGCCGAAATTAGCTACATCTAGCGAGCACAATCCAGTTTAATCCGGTTATAAAGAGCCAAACCAGTTTAATCTAGCTATAATGAGCCAAACTATAGCTAGAGACCTTGCAAGAGTTGATAAAAGACTCATCCATAAGGATTTCACGACCAGACGACTCCGGACTGAGTGGGGACACAGATTGGAAAGGTTGGAAGCCAAGTAGTTGATAATGAAGGAGGTAATTGATAAGAGCTTGCTATTCTGATAACAGCGGACGGTTCTGTGACCTATGAGTAAGAGTAAGGAATCTATTTAATGTCTTTACAAAAGCGACTGAAATGCGAACAGTTGCCTGGGGTAATGTTAATATTGACTCAACCGATTTGAATGACACGACACACACACGCACGCACGCCACGCACACATACACGCATGCACTTCCAGGAAGCGATGTTGCCATATGGCGTGACGGAATTTAAAAGTGAGTCTTCGTGAAAGAATGAGTTTTGAAGCAATTTGAGAGCTGTGTCTGTCTGTCAAGGGAGAGATTTATTTATGTCTCGTCTGTTGATTCACGGCATTTGCGAAAGATAATCTATATTATAGATATTTTAGAATTTTAAAATATCACGCTTTAAGTTTCTCCAATAACTCATATAGCTTGTCAGTATTAAAACTTGAATTTGGAGAAATAAACACACAATGGCTCATAGACAGCTTGTTAGACCCTTACATACACCACAC
>NC_090749.1:102644779-102647279 GCF_036898095.1 Palaemon carinicauda
TATATATATATATATATATATACATATATATATATATATATATATATATATATATATATATATATATATATATATATATATATATATATATATATATATATAACCCTAATATTGTACACACTTCTATAAATTGTATAATAAATATTAGTAAAATCTCATAAAAGAAATCTAAAAAAATAATAAATTCCCCTTTGAATTAATCCCTAGAGAGGAAGAATACAAAATTAAAGTTAAAAAGAAAATATATATTAAAAAGGGATAGGAGGAATAAATATAATAACGTGGAACTATAAAAATGAAGAGATTCATGATAAAAAGGTCCAAAAAATGCTTCAGAAAAATAATTTGATAATAATAAAGGCGAATGAAAAATGGTTCATGAAATCTCATTTAAGAGAGATTAAGTTTGGTCTGAAAATCTCGCTTGAAAGGTTATATAAAAAAGTGAAAGTTGAACCAAATGGTCTATGAAGGTAATCTCCGGCTTTGAGGGGCTTATTCTCTGTGATTTAGGAAAGAGAGTAATCTCATAAACCCTTTATTATTTCTCTTATGACCTGTTTCTAATACTTGCATTGGAGGTCACCACAGCATGATAAAAAAAATTCTTTCATATCTACATCTATATTATTATTATTATTATTATTATTATTATTAGCTAAGCTACAACCCTAATAGGAAAAGCAGGATGCTTTAATCCAAAGGGCTCCCAAGAACTCCAACAGGGAAAATTGCTCAGTGAGGAAAAATAACAAGGAAACAGATAGAACAGCTGTGACTGAGTGTACACTCAAGCAAGAGTACTCTAACTCAAGACAGTGTAAGGCAATGGTACAGAGGCTATGGTACTACCCAGGACTAGAGAACAATGGTTTGATTTAGGAGTGTCCTTCTCCTAGAAGAGCTGCTTGCTATAGTTAGAGTATCTTCTACCCTTAACCTTAAGAGGAAAGTAGCCACTGAACAATGACAGTGCAGTAGTTAACCCATTAAGAGTGAAGAAGATATATGACCCTTTCGTTTTAACATCTCTGCAAATCTATTCGTTACTCTATATGCTTTCCTCGACTAGTTTTAATAGTCTACTTCTCCCATTTTCCCCACAGGACAAAACCACATCCATATACTACGTGTCTATTGAAATATCCTCTTCTTAATATTTTCATTCATAGCATTGATAAATTGATATAGGTCTACCTGCTGAGTCTACAGGAGCCATTGCCTGGCCCTCCCTAGTCCTAGCCTGGGTGGGGAGGGGGCTTGGGTATTGATCATGTTAATAGGTAGTAGGCTGGCCATGGCACCAGCCACTTGTTGAGATACTACCACTAGAGTGTTTTTGGGTCTTTTGACTGGCAGACAGTACTTCATTGGACCCTTCTCTCTGGTTATGGCTCATTTTTTCCTTTACCTACACATACACCGAATAATCTAGCTTATTCTTTACAGATTCTCCTCTGTCCTCATACACCAGACGACACTGAGATTACTAAACAATTCTTCTTCGCTCTAAGGGTTAACTATTGCAATATAATTGTTCAGTGGTTACTTTCCTCTTGGTAAGGGTAGAAGAGACTCTTGAGCTATATAAGCAGCTCTTCTAGGAGAAGGACACTCCTAAATCAAACCATTGTTCTCTAGTCCTGGGTAGTACCATAGCCTCTGTACCATTGCCTTCTTCCACTGTCTTGGGTTAGAAGTTCTCTTGCTTGAGGGTACACTCGGGCACAATATTCCATCGCATTTAACTTCCTCTTGTTTTGTTAAAGTATTTATTCAATGTTATTACTGTTCTTAAAATGTTTTATCTATTTCCTCATTTCCTTTCCTCACTGGGCTATTTTCCCTGTTGGAGCCCTTGGGCTTATAGCAGCCTGCTTATCTAACTAGGGTGTAGCTTAACAAGTAATGATAATAATAATATATGGCCAGTATCTATAGAATTATCCTGCCAGGGCATTGTTACTGCCCATCGCCTAAGCCATTCAAGAGAGGCCTTTAAATATTTAAAACCTTCAGTAATTATTTAAGAGAAAAGGAACTCTAGGGAATTTTAAGTATGACTTTCCAAGGGTGATAGAATCGCCTGTTAAAAGTGAAAAGGCTATATAAAAATAGAGAAAGGGGGAAGAGGGACTTTTTGAAAGAATGACAGGAGGACCAACTCTCAATAATATAAAACGAACATTGTTCAAAATATTAATGTAAACAAAATGTTATCAAATAAATCATTAATGATTTTTGTTACTCTTTTTATTGAATCTTTTCATCAAAGGATTTTGTTATTTTTTATCAAAGCAACAAAAGTTAAAACATAAAAATTAGTAAATGAAAAATCACTAAAAATACTCTCTGGAAATATCCATAAAAACATATATATATATGTATATATAAATAGCTCTGCCATTGGTGTTAATCATCACCAAGCCTGGCTAATTGATAATACGGACATCACTAATGACCTGGTTAATGACCTTAAATGACCTGAAATTTGAATTTT
>NC_090749.1:102657279-102664779 GCF_036898095.1 Palaemon carinicauda
CTAATATGAGAAACAACACTATTTTTTCCTCCGCCAAAAAAAAAAAACAAAGTAATTTGCACCGCGAATCTTAAATTACAAACAGCTGCTTTCGTTCTCACTATAAGAAAAAAAAAGAAGAAAAATAAGAAAAATAGCCTGATTTAGGGTTAAATCATTCTGGGCCCACCATTTCTGCGGAGAGGACCCGGGGAAATTTCGGAGGTAAAACTTTTCATGGAGTTTTAAATGAACCTTATAATCATCTTTTTAAGATACTTCAGGAACTCGTTTCTCCTCAAGAGCGTTTGAGTATGCTATGAAATTTACTTGGGGGAGAGAGAGAGAGAGAGAGAGAGAGAGAGAGAGAGAGAGAGAGAGAGAGAGAGAGAGAGAGAGAGAGAGACTCTTGGGTTAATAGCATTCTCTTTTTCTGATTAGGGTTGTAGCTTAGCTGTTATTATTATTATTATTATTATTATTATTATTATTATTATTATTAATAACATTAATAATAATAATAATAATAATAATAATAATAATAATATAATAATTATAAAAATAATAATAATAAAAAGAATGATAAAAATAATAATAAAAATAATAAAAATAAATATTAATAATCATACTGTGGCCGCGGGGGCATAAAACAATTAGAATAGCGCCAACGTTATCCCTGCGTGTCGTAAGAGGCGACTAAAAGGGACGGGACGAGGGGGCTGGGAACCCCCTCTCCTGCATAAAAATCCTGTGAGACATCAACAAAGAGATGGAGCTGGGGGGAGAGTGACTGCTCCCCGCACTCTAGTTTTGGGGTGTTTAAATGTGCGTGGATGTAGTACGATAGAGAGTAAAAGATGTGAGATTGGAAGTATGTTTAGAAGTAGAAGGATGGATGTATTGGCCTTGTGTGAGACAAAGATGAAAGGAAAGGGTGAAGTGATGTTTGGTGAAATGTCTGGTAGAGTGTCTGGGATTGAAAGGGGAAGAGCGAGAGAGGGTGTGGCTTTATTGTTGAGTGAATGGATGACAGGTAAAGTAGTGGAATGGAAGGAGATATCATCTAGGTTAATGTGGGTAAGGGTTAGGTTGGGTAGGGAATGTTGGGCGTTTGTCAGTGCGTATGGGCCAGGTAGTGAGAAAAGTGAAGAAGAGCGGAATGAGTTCTGGAATGAATTAACTAGGTGTGTAGAAGGACTGGGTAGAAGGAATTATGTAGTTGTTATGGGTGACTTAAATGCTAGAGTGGGTGCTGGAGAGGTAGAAGGTGTCATTGGGAAATATGGCGTACCAGGTGAAAATGAGAGTGGTGAGAGACTGGTAGATATGTGTGTTGAACAAGAGATGGTAATAAGTGCTAGCTTTTTTAAAAAGAAAGATAAAAATAAGTATACATGGGTAAGAGTGGCAAATGGAAGAGTAGTAGAAAGGGCATTAATGGATTATGTGTTGATAACTAAAAGAATGTTTGGAAGATTGAAAGACGTGCACGTGTTTAGGGGTATGGCTAACGGTATGTCTGATCATTTTTTGGTGGAAGGAAAATTAGTTGTAGCAAAAGAGTGGGGGAATAGAGTAGGTGGATGTAAAAGGGAGCTAGTGAGGGTTGAAGAGCTAATAAAATCGGGGGTAAAAAGTAAATATCAGGAAAGGTTGAAAATGGCATATGACGAGGTGAGAGTAAGAGAAACTGGTAATTTAGAGGAGGAGTGGAAGTTAGCAAAAGAAAATTTTGTTGGGATTGCAAGTGATGTATGTGGCAAGAAGGTTGTTGGAGGCAGCATGAGGAAGGGCAGTGAATGGTGGAATGAAGGAGTGAAGGTAAAAGTGGAAGAGAAAAAGAGGGCTTTTGAAGAATGGCTGCAGAGTAATAGTATAGAGAAGTATGAAAAATATAGAGAGCAAAAGGTGGAAGTAAAGCGCAAGGTACGTGAGGCAAAGAGGGCAGCTGACCTGAGGTGGGGTCAGGGACTGGGTCAGTCATATGAAGAGAATAAGAAGAAGTTTTGGAAAGAAGTGAAGAGAGTAAGGAAGGCCGGCGCAAGAATTGAAGAGACAGTGAAAGATGGAAATGGAAGGTTGTTAAAAGGAGAGGAGGCAAGGAAAAGGTGGGCGGAATATTTTGAAAGTTTGCTGAATGTTGAGGATGATAGGGAGGCAGATATAATTGCGGTTCCAGGTGTTGAGGTGCCAGTGATGGGAGATGAGAATGAGAGAGAGATTACGATAGAGGAAGTGAGGAGAGCACTAGATGAAACGAGAGTAGGAAAAGCATCGGGTATGGATGGTGTGAAAGCTGAGATGTTGAAGGAAGGGGGTGTGACTGTACTTGAATGGTTGGTGAGATTGTTTAATGTGTGTTTTGTGTTGTCAATGGTACCAGTAGATTGGGTCTGTGCATGTATTGTACCACTATATAAGGGTAAGGGAGATGTGCATGAGTGTTGTAATTCAAGAGGTATTAGTTTGTTGAGTGTAGTTGGAAAAGTGTATGGTAGAATACTGATTAATAGGATTAAGGATAAAACAGAGAATGCAATCTTGGAAGTACAGGGTGGTTTTAGAAGAGGTAGGGGTTGTATGAATCAGATTTTTGCAGTTAGGCAGATATGCGAGAAATATTTAGCAAAAGGTAAGGAGGTGTATGTTGCGTTTATGGATCTGGAGAAAGCATATGATAGAGTTGATAGGGAAGCAATGTGGAATGTGATGAGGTTATATGGAGTTGGTGGAAGGTTGTTGCAAGCAGTGAAAAGTTTCTACACAGGTAGTAAAGCATGTGTTAGAATAGGAAAGGAGGTGAGCGATTGGTTTCCGGTGAGAGTGGGGCTGAGACAGGGATGTGTGATGTCGCCCTGGTTGTTTAACTTGTATGTTGATGGAGTGGTGAGAGAGGTGAATGCTAGAGTGCTTGGACGAGGATTAAAACTGTTAGGCGAGAATGATCATGAATGGGAGGTAAATCAGTTGTTGTTTGCGGATGATACTGTACTGGTAGCAGACACAGAAGAGAAGCTTGACCGACTAGTGACAGAATTTGGAAGGGTGTGTGAGAGAAGGAAGTTGAGAGTTAATGTGGGTAAGAGTAAGGTTATGAGATGTACGAGAAGGGAAGGTGGTGCAAGGTTGAATGTCATGTTGAATGGAGAGTTACTTGAGGAGGTGGATCAGTTTAAGTACTTGGGGTCTGTTGTTGCAGCAAATGGTGGAGTGGAAGCAGATGTACGTCAGAGAGTGAATGAAGGTTGCAAAGTGTTGGGGGCAGTTAAGGGAGTAGTAAAAAATAGAGGATTGGGCATGAATGTAAAGAGAGTTCTATGTGAGAAAGTGATTGTACCAACTGTGATGTATGGATCGTCGAGTTGTGGGGAATGAAAGTGATGGAGAGACAGAAATTGAATGTGTTTGAGATGAAGTGTCTGAGGAGTATGGCTGGTGTATCTCGAGTAGATAGGGTTAGGAACGAAGTGGTGAGGGTGAGAACGGGTGTAAGAAATGAGTTAGCGGCTAGAGTGGATATGAATGTGTTGAGGTGGTTTGGCCATGTTGAGAGAATGGAAAATGGCTGTCTGCTAAAGAAGGTGATGAATGCAAGAGTTGATGGGAGAAGTACAAGAGGAAGGCCAAGGTTTGGGTGGATGGATGGTGTGAAGAAAGCTCTGGGTGATAGGAGGATAGATGTGAGAGAGGCAAGAGAGCGTGCTAGAAATAGGAATGAATGGCGAGCGATTGTGACGCAGTTCCGGTAGGCCCTGCTGCTTCCTCCGGTGCCTTAGATGACCGCGGAGGTAGCAGCAGTAGGGGACTCAGCAGTATGAAGCTTCATCTGTGGTGGAAATGTGGGAGGTTGGGCTGTGGCACCCTAGCAGTACCAGCTGAACTCGGCTGAGTCCCTGGTTAGGCTGGAGGAACGTAGAGAGTAGAGGTCCCCTTTTTGTTTTGTTTCTTGTTGTTGTCGGCTACCCCCCAAAATTGGGGGAAGTGCCTTTGGTATATATATGTATGTATGTATACTAATAATAATAATAATAATTATAATAATAATAATAATCACAAAAATAATAATAATAAAATAATAATAATAATAATAAAAATAATAATAATAATAAAATAATAATAATAATAAAAATAAAAATAATAATAACAATAATAATAACAACAACCACAAAAGAATTAATAAACAACTAATAATCTCGTAATATAAATATATTTTTCATATTCAATTTTATCATTTTACATTTTCAACATTCTCCAACATTCCCACATCGTCTTTAGGAACTACAATATACATCATGTCGACCTACATTTTTTTCTTGAAGATTTTGGGGTAGCAACATCACGAAATTCTCTACCCTGTTACACACGTAAAAAGTAGATTAAGTATATATTTGATATATCATTAATGACTACAGTTCTCCTTACAAAATTCCCATACGGAGACTGTATCCTATTTAAACAATTTTCATTTATATCCATACATACTCAATATTATTATTATTATTATTATTACTATTTATTATTATTATTATTATTATTATTATTATTATTATTATTATTATTATTATCATTCATTTTATTATTATTATTATTATTATTATAATTATTATTATTATTATTATTATTATCATTATTATCTGAGCTACAACCCTAGTTGGAAAAGCAGGATGCTATAAGCCCAAGGAGTCCAACGGGGAAAAATAGCCCAGTGAGGAAAGGAAATGAAATAAACAACTGGAAGTTTAAGAACAATAACAACATTGAAATGAATATTTACTATATAAACTATAAAAACTTCAGAATAACAAGAGGAAGAGAAATAAGACAGAACAGTGTGCCTGAGTGTACCCTCAAGCAAGAGAACTCTAACCCAAGACAGTGGGAGACCATGGTACAGAGGCTATGGCAGTACCCAAGACTGGAGAAAAATGGTTTGATTTTGGAGTGTCCTTCTCCTAGAAGAGCTGCTTCCCATAGCTAAAGAGTCTCTTCTACCCTTAGAAAGAGGAAAGTAGCCACTGAACAATTACAGTGCAGTAGTTAACCCTTTGGGTGAAGAAGAATTGTTTGGTAATCTCTGTGTTGTCAGGTGTATGAGGACAGAGGAGAATCTGTAAGGAATAGGCCACACTATTCTATGTATGTGATGGGAAAGATGAAATGAGTCGTAACCAGAGAGAGGGATCCAATATAGTACTGTCTGGCCAGTCAAAGGATCCAATAACTCTCTAGCGGTAGTATCTCAACGGGTGGCTGGTGCCTTGGCCAACCTACTACATGATGTACGAGAAAAATTATTCAATGAGGCAGCACTAAGCATTTTAAATCTCGCATTGTGTGTGAGAGGTTTGGATGTGCCACTAGTGAGTCGTCGGTGTGGGTGGATATATCAGTGACTTTTCTAACTAGTATAGGTTCGAATCCCACCCGAGAGAGAGAATGACTTCTTTTTATTTCCTCTCTAAGATTTCGAGGTTTTCAGTATAAATAAAAGAAGTGATTCTATGGGTTGAAATAATTTCTTAGAAACATAAGAGGCCGTTGGAGGAGGCATTCTTTCGTACACGCACACACACACACACACACATATATATATATATATATATATATATATATATATATATATATATATATATATATATATATAGAAACTGCTGCCTTTCTTCTTCTTGTTGTTGTTATTGTTGTTGTTGTACAACATGACACTTCTGTTTTTCCATTTTTCTATAGAGTTTTTTTTCCCTTTTATTCTTTTTCCATCTTTTTGTTTTTTCTCTTTTATTTTATCGACGGTCGATGTCACCTGTTCATCAACAGAACGCTTTGTTCTACGATTGTTCTCTGATACCTTTGTTCTCTGTTCTCTCTCTCTCTCTCTCTCTCTCTCTTTATATATATATATATACATTTATCTTTCTCTCTCTCTTTCTATCTCTCTCTCTCTCTATCTCTATCTCTCTACTTCTCTTTCTCTCTCTATATATATCTTTCTCTCTCCACCTATTTATCTATCTATCTATCTATATTTCTCTTTAACTCTATATCTCTCTCTTCATCTTTCTCTCTCTCTCTCTCTCTCTCTCTCTCTCTCTCTCTATTTCTCTCTCTTTATCTATCTATCTCTATCTATCTATCTATATCTCTCTCTATATATCTTTCTCTATCTATCTATCTTTTTCTTTCTCTCTCTCTCTCTCTCTCTCTCTCTCTCTCTCTAAAAAAAAAAAGAGAATTATATTTTAGAATAAGGGAAAACGAAAGGAGCTAGAGAATCCTAAAGCTAGTGTTAACTTCCTAATTAATCCTACATTCCACACACACACACACACACACAATATATATATATATATATGTATACAACAACAATAATTGCATCCATTTCTAGTCCACTGCTGGACAAAGACCTCACTACGCTGGCCAGTTCGGATTGGAGATGGTGGGAGACCTTTTCTCTGATCTCACACAAAAGACCAACCTAGTATATGTAACCCTGACTAGTACAGCTCTGCTGATCATGGCGATACAGAAACCCTTTCACAACGTTAAGGTGTCCTGACTCAGATATGAAAATTCTACTTATATAATATAAATGACCGTTTATTTTTAAGCTTTAATTCATATATAATATGTAGTTTATTTTTATAAAATACTTTTTTATATAATTTAGATAATATTCAACTGTTAAAGTAAGTTTAAGTACACAATTCCCTCCATTTTTAAAAACAGATTAATTTATATCTCTACTAATATTCAATAACGAAATAGCATTAAAAAATTTTAGGATTAATCCATAAATAATAATTTTAGAAATCCCCTTTCGCTAAAATCCCTCTACAATGTCTACATCATCTAATAACGTCTACTTTAATCACATTTTCTCATGGTTGGCTGAATATAGCCGAAATTAGCTACATCTAGCGAGCACAATCCAGTTTAATCCGGTTATAAAGAGCCAAACCAGTTTAATCTAGCTATAATGAGCCAAACTATAGCTAGAGACCTTGCAAGAGTTGATAAAAGACTCATCCATAAGGATTTCACGACCAGACGACTCCGGACTGAGTGGGGACACAGATTGGAAAGGTTGGAAGCCAAGTAGTTGATAATGGACGAGGTTATTAGATAAGAGCTTGCTATTCTGATAACAGCGGACGGTTCTGTGACTTGTGAGTAAGAGTAAGAAATCTATCTTTCTTTACAAAAGCGACTAAAATGCGAACAGTTGCCTGGGTAATGTTAATATTGACTCAACCGATTTGAATGACAGACACACACGCACGCATGCACACATACACGCATGCACTTCCAGGAAGCGATGTTGCCATATGGCGTGACGGAATTTAAAAGGAGTCTTCGTGAAAGAATGAGTTTTGAAGCAATTTGAGAGCTGTGTCTGTCTGTCAAGGGAGAGATTTATTTATGTCTCGTCTGTTTATTCACGGCATTTGCGGAAGATAATCTATATTATAGATATTTTAGAATTTTAAAATATCTCGTTTTAAGTTTCCCAATAACTCATATATA
>NC_090749.1:102667279-102689042 GCF_036898095.1 Palaemon carinicauda
CCAGTAAACACGAGCATAGGCTAGCATGACGGATACATAGATATCATATACTAGATACCGCGAGACCCATGTCGGCCATCTTGCCCCAGTAGACACTAATGTAGGCTAGCATGACGGATACATAGATATCATAAACTAGATACTGCGAGACCCATGTCAGTCATCTTGCCCCGGTAGACACGAGCGTAGGCTAGCAAGACGGATACATAGATATCATATACTAGATACCGCGAGACCCATGTCGGCCATCTTGCCCCAGTAGACACGAGCGTAGGCTAGCATGACGGATACATAGATATCATATACTAGATACCGCGAGACCCATGTCGGCCATCTTGCCCCAGTAGACACGAGCGTAGGCTAGCATGACGGATACATGGATATCATATACTAGATACCGCGAGACCCATGTCGGCCATCTTGCCCCAGTAGACACGAGCGTAGGCTAGCAGACAGATACATAGATATCATATACTAGATACCGCGAGACCCATGTCGGCCATCTTGCCCCAGTAAACACGAGCGTAAGCTAGCATGACGGATACATAGATATCATATACTAGATACCGCGAGACCCATGTCGGCCATCTTGCCCCAGTAGAACACGAGCGTAGGCTAGCATGACGGATACATAGATATCATATACTAGATACCGCGAGACCCATGTCGGCCATCTTGCCCCAGTAGACACGAGCGTAGGCTAGCATGACGGATACATAGATATCATATACTAGATACCGCGAGACCCATGTCGGCCATCTTGCCCCAGTAGACACGAGCGTAGGCTAGCATGACGGATACATAGATATCATATACTAGATACCGCGAGACCCATGTCGGCCGTCTTGCCCCGGTAGACACGAGCGTAGGCTAGCATGACGGATACATAGATATCATATACTAGATACCGCGAGACCCATGTCGGCCATCTTGCCCAGGTAGACACGAGCGTAGGCTAGCATGACGGATACATAGATATCATATACTAGATACCGCGAGACCCATGTCGGCCGTCTTGCCCCGGTAGACACGAGCGTAGGCTAGCATGACGGATACATAGATATCATATACTAGATACCGCGAGACCCATGTCGGCCGTCTTGCCCCGGTAGACACGAGCGTAGGCTAGCATGACGGATACATAGATATCATATACTAGATACCGCGAGACCCATGTCGGCCATCTTGCCCCGGTAGACATGAGCGTAGGCTAGCATGACGGATACATAGATATCATATACTAGATACCGCGAGACCCATGTCGGCCATCTTGCCCCGGTAGAAACGAGCATAGGCTAGCATGACGGATACATAGATATCATATACTAGATACCGCGAGACCAATGTCGGCCATCTTGCCCCGGTAGAAACGAGCGTAGGCTAGCATGACGGATACATAGATATCATATACTAGATACCGCGAGACCCATGTCGGCCATCTTGCCCCGGTAGAAACGAGCGTAGGCTAGCATGACGGATACATAGATATCATATACTAGATACCGCGAGACCCATGTCGGCCATCTTGCCCCGGTAGAAACGAGCGTAGGCTAGCATGACGGATACATAGATATCATATACTAGATACCGCGAGACCAATGTCGGCCGTCTTGCCCCGGTAGACACGAGCGTAGGCTAGCATGACGGATACATAGATATCATATACTAGATACCGCGAGACCCATGTCGGCCATCTTGCCCCGGTAGACACGAGCGTAGGCTAGCATGACGGATACATAGATATCATATACTAGATACCGCGAGACCCATGTCGGCCATCTTGCCCCGTAGACACGAGCGTAGGCTAGCATGACGGATACATAGATATCATATACTAGATACCGCGAGACCCATGTCGGCCATCTTGCCCCGGTAGAAACGAGCGTAGGCTAGCATGACGGATACATAGATATCATATACTAGATACCGCGAGACCCATGTCGGCCATCTTGCCCCGGTAGAAACGAGCGTAGGCTAGCATGACGGATACATAGATATCATATACTAGATACCGCGAGACCCATGTCGGCCATCTTGCCCCGGTAGAAACGAGCGTAGGCTAGCATGACGGATACATAGATATCATATACTAGATACCGCGAGACCCAATGTCGGCCGTCTTGCCCCGGTAGACACGAGCGTAGGCTAGCATGACGGATACATAGATATCATATACTAGATACCGCGAGACCCATGTCGGCCATCTTGCCCCGGTAGAAACGAGCGTAGGCTAGCATGACGGATACATAGATATCATATACTAGATACCGCGAGACCCATGTCGGCCATCTTGCCCCGGTAGAAACGAGCGTAGGCTAGCATGACGGATACATAGATATCATATACTAGATACCGCGAGACCCATGTCGGCCGTCTTGCCCCGGTAGACACGAGCGTAGGCTAGCATGACGGATACATAGATATCATATACTAGATACCGCGAGACCCATGTCGGCCATCTTGCCCCGGTAGACACGAGCGTAGGCTAGCATGACGGATACATAGATATCATATACTAGATACCGCGAGACCCATGTCGGCCATCTTGCCCCGGTAGAAACGAGCGTAGGCTAGCATGACGGATACATAGATATCATATACTAGATACCGCGAGACCAATGTCGGCCATCTTGCCCCGGTAGAAACGAGCGTAGGCTAGCATGACGGATACATAGATATCATATACTAGATACCGCGAGACCCATGTCGGCCATCTTGCCCCGGTAGAAACGAGCGTAGGCTAGCATGACGGATACATAGATATCATATACTAGATACCGCGAGACCCATGTCGGCCATCTTGCCCCGGTAGAAACGAGCGTAGGCTAGCATGACGGATACATAGATATCATATACTAGATACCGCGAGACCAATGTCGGCCATCTTGCCCCGGTAGACACGAGCGTAGGCTAGCATGACGGATACATAGATATCATATACTAGATACCGCGAGACCCATGTCGGCCATCTTGCCCCGGTAGACACGAGCGTAGGCTAGCATGACGGATACATAGATATCATATACTAGATACTGCGAGACCCATGTCGGCCCTTGCCCCGGTAGACACGAGCGTAGGCTAGCATGACGGATACATAGATATCATATACTAGATACCGCGAGACCCATGTCGGCCATCTTGCCCCGGTAGAAACGAGCGTAGGCTAGCATGACGGATACATAGATATCATATACTAGATACCGCGAGACCCATGTCGGCCATCTTGCCCCGGTAGACACGAGCGTAGGCTAGCATGACGGATACATAGATATCATATACTAGATACTGCGAGACCCATGTCGGCCCTTGCCCCGGTAGACACGAGCGTAGGCTAGCATGACGGATACATAGATATCATATACTAGATACCGCGAGACCCATGTCGGCCATCTTGCCCCGGTAGACAACGAGCGTAGGCTAGCATGACGGATACATAGATATCATATACTAGATACCGCGAGACCCATGTCGGCCATCTTGCCCCGGTAGACACGAGCGTAGGCTAGCATGACGGATACATAGATATCATATACTAGATACCGGAGACCCATGTCGGCCATCTTGCCCCGGTAGACACGAGCGTAGGCTAGCATGACGGATACATAGATATCATATACTAGATACCGCGAGACCCATGTCGGCCATCTTGCCCCGGTAGACACGAGCGTAGGCTAGCATGACGGATACATAGATATCATATACTAGATACCGCGAGACCCATGTCGGCCATCTTGCCCCAGGTAGACACGAGCATGGCTAGCATGACGGATACATAGATATCATATACTAGATACCGCGAGACCCATGTCGGCCATCTTGCCCCGGTAGACACGAGCGTAGGCTAGCATGACGGATACATAGATATCATATACTAGATACCGCGAGACCCATGTCGGCCATCTTGCCCCGGTAGACACGAGCATGGCTAGCATGACGGATACATAGATATCATATACTAGATAAAGCGAGACCCATGTCGGCCATCTTGCCCCAGGTAGACACTAATGTAGGCTAGCATGACGGATACATAGATATCATATACTAGATACCGCGAGACCCATGTCGGCCATCTTGCCCCGGTAGACACGAGCGTAGGCTAGCATGACGGATACATAGATATCATATACTAGATACCGCGAGACCCATGTCGGCCATCTTGCCCCAGGTAGACACGAATGTAGGCTAGCATGACGGATACATAGATATCATATACTAGATACTGCGAGACCCATGTCGGCCATCTTGCCCCAGTAGACACTAATGTAGGCTAGCATGACGGATACATAGATATCATATACTAGATACCGCGAGACCCATGTCGGCCATCTTGCCCCGGTAGACACGAGCGTAGGCTAGCATGACGGATACATAGATATCATATACTAGATACTGCGAGACCCATGTCGGCCATCTTGCCCCAGGTAGACACGAATGTAGGCTAGCATGACGGATACATAGATATCATATACTAGATAAAGCGAGACCCATGTCGGCCATCTTGCCCCAGTAGACACTAATGTAGGCTAGCATGACGGATACATAGATATCATATACTAGATACCGCGAGACCCATGTCGGCCATCTTGCCCCGGTAGACACGAGCGTAGGCTAGCATGACGGATACATAGATATCATATACTAGATACCACGAGACCCATGTCGGCCATCTTGCCCCGGTAGACACGAGCGTAGGCTAGCATGACGGATACATAGATATCATATACTAGATACCGCGAGACCCATGTCGGCCATCTTGCCCCAGTAGACACTAATGTAGGCTAGCATGACGGATACATAGATATCATATACTAGATACCGCGAGACCCATGTCGGCCATCTTGCCCCGGTAGACACTAATGCGTAGGCTACCATGACGGATACATAGATATCATATACTAGATACTGCGAGACCCATGTCGGCTATCTTGCCCCAGGTAGACACGAATGTAGGCTAGCATGACGGATACATAGATATCATATACTAGATACGCGAGACCCATGTCGGCCATCTTGCCCCGGTAGACACGAGCGTAGGCTAGCATGACGGATACATAGATATCATATACTAGATACGCGAGACCCATGTCGGCCATCTTGCCCCGGTAGACACGAGCGTAGGCTAGCATGACGGATACATAGATATCATATACTAGATACTGCGAGACCCATGTCGGCCATCTTGCCCCGGTAGACACGAGCGTAGGCTAGCATGACGGATACATAGATATCATATACTAGATACTGCGAGACCCATGTCGGCCATCTTGCCCCGGTAGACACGAGCGTAGGCTAGCATGACGGATACATAGATATCATATACTAGATACGCGAGACCCATGTCGGCCATCTTGCCCCGGTAGACACGAGCGTAGGCTAGCATGACGGATACATAGATATCATATACTAGATACTGCGAGACCCATGTCGGCCATCTTGCCCCGGTAGACACGAGCGTAGGCTAGCATGACGGATACATAGATATCATATACTAGATACTGCGAGACCCATGTCGGCCATCTTGCCCCGGTAGACACGAGCGTAGGCTACCATGACGGATACATAGATATCATATACTAGATACGCGAGACCCATGTCGGCCATCTTGCCCCGGTAGACACGAGCGTAGGCTAGCCATGACGGATACATAGATATCATATACTAGATACTGCGAGACCCATGTCGGCCATCTTGCCCCGGTAGACACGAGCGTTGGCTAGCATGACGGATACATAGATATCATATACTAGATAAAGCGAGACCCATGTCGGCCATCTTGCCCCGGTAGACAAGAGCGTAGGCTACCATGACGGATACATAGATATCATATACTAGATACTGCGAGACCCATGTCGGCCATCTTGCCCCGGTAGACACGAGCGTAGGCTAGCATGACGGATACATAGATATCATATACTAGATAAAGCGAGACCCATGTCGGCCATCTTGCCCCGGTAGACAAGAGCGTAGGCTAGCCATGACGGATACATAGATATCATATACTAGATACTGCGAGACCCATGTCGGCTATCTTGCCCCGGTAGACACGAGCGTAGGCTAGCATGACGGATACATAGATATCATATACTAGATAAAACGAGACCCATGTCGGCCATCTTGCCCCGGTAGACAAGAGCGTAGGCTACCATGACGGATACATAGATATCATATACTAGATACTGCGAGACCCATGTCGGCTATCTTGCCCCGGTAGACACGAGCGTAGGCTAGCATGACGGATACATAGATATCATATACTAGATAAAACGAGACCCATGTCGGCCATCTTGCCCCGGTAGACAAGAGCGTAGGCTACCATGACGGATACATAGATATCATATACTAGATACTGCGAGACCCATGTCGGCTATCTTGCCCCGGTAGACACGAGCGTTGGCTAGCATGACGGATACATAGATATCATATACTAGATAAAGCAGACCCATGTCGGCCATCTTGCCCCGGTAGACAAGAGCGTAGGCTAGCATGACGGATACATAGATATCATATACTAGATAAAACGAGACCCATGTCGGCTATCTTGCCCCGGTAGACACGAGCGTTGGCTAGCATGACGGATACATAGATATCATATACTAGATAAAACGAGACCCATGTCGGCCATCTTGCCCCGGTAGACAAGAGCGTAGGCTACCATGACTGATACATAGATATCATATACTAGATACTGCGAGACCCATGTCGGCTATCTTGCCCCGGTAGACACGAGCGTTGGCTAGCATGACGGATACATAGATATCATATACTAGATAAAACGAGACCCATGTCGGCCATCTTGCCCCGGTAGACACGAGCGTAGGCTACCATGACTGATACATAGATATCATATACTAGATACTGCGAGACCCATGTCGGCTATCTTGCCCCGGTAGACACGAGCGTTGGCTAGCATGACGGATACATAGATATCATATACTAGATAAAGCGAGACCCATGTCGGCCATCTTGCCCCGGTAGACAAGAGCGTAGGCTACCATGACGGATACATAGATATCATATACTAGATACTGCGAGACCCATGTCGGCTATCTTGCCCCGGTAGACACGAGCGTTGGCTAGCATGACGGATACATAGATATCATATACTAGATAAAACGAGACCCATGTCGGCCATCTTGCCCCGGTAGACAAGCGTAGGCTACCATGACGGATACATAGATATCATATACTAGATACTGCGAGACCCATGTCGGCTATCTTGCCCCGGTAGACACGAGCGTTGGCTAGCATGACGGATACATAGATATCATATACTAGATAAAGCAGACCCATGTCGGCCATCTTGCCCCGGTAGACACGAGCGTAGGCTACCATGACTGGATACATAGATATCATATACTAGATACTGCGAGACCCATGTCGGCCATCTTGCCCCGGTAGACACGAGCGTTGGCTAGCATGACGGATACATAGATATCATATACTAGATAAAGCAGACCCATGTCGGCCATCTTGCCCCGGTAGACAAGAGCGTAGGCTAGCATGACGGATACATAGATATCATATACTAGATAAAGCGAGACCCATGTCGGCCATCTTGCCCCGGTAGACACGAGCGTTGGCTAGCATGACGGATACATAGATATCATATACTAGATAAAGCGAGACCCATGTCGGCCATCTTGCCCCGGTAGACACGAGCGTTGGCTAGCATGACGGATACATAGATATCATATACTAGATAAAGCAGACCCATGTCGGCCATCTTGCCCCGGTAGACAAGAGCGTAGGCTAGCATGACGGATACATAGATATCATATACTAGATAAAACGAGACCCATGTCGGCCATCTTGCCCCGGTAGACACGAGCGTTGGCTAGCATGACGGATACATAGATATCATATACTAGATAAAGCGAGACCCATGTCGGCCATCTTGCCCCGGTAGACAAGAGCGTTGGCTAGCATGACGGATACATAGATATCATATACTAGATAAAGCAGACCCATGTCGGCCATCTTGCCCCGGTAGACAAGAGCGTAGGCTAGCATGACGGATACATAGATATCATATACTAGATAAAACGAGACCCATGTCGGCCATCTTGCCCCGGTAGACACGAGCGTTGGCTAGCATGACGGATACATAGATATCATATACTAGATACTGCGAGACCCATGTCGGCCATCTTGCCCCGGTAGACACGAGCGTAGGCTAGCATGACGGATACATAGATATCATATACTAGATACTGCGAGACCCATGTCGGCCATCTTGCCCCGGTAGACACGAAGCGTAGGCTAGCATGACGGATACATAGATATCATATACTAGATACTGCGAGACCCATGTCGGCCATCTTGCCCCGGTAGACACGAGCGTAGGCTAGCATGACGGATACATAGATATCATATACTAGATAAAGCGAGACCCATGTCGGCCATCTTGCCCCGGTAGACACTAATGCGTAGGCTAGCATGACGGATACATAGATATCATATACTAGATACTGCGAGACCCATGTCGGCCATCTTGCCCCGGTAGACACGAGCGTAGGCTAGCATGACGGATACATAGATATCATATACTAGATACCGAGACCCATGTCGGCCATCTTGCCCCGGTAGACACGAGCGTAGGCTAGCATGACGGATACATAGATATCATATACTAGATACTGCGAGACCCATGTCGGCCATCTTGCCCCGGTAGACACTAATGCGTAGGCTAGCATGACGGATACATAGATATCATATACTAGATACGCGAGACCCATGTCGGCCATCTTGCCCCGGTAGACACGAGCGTAGGCTACCATGACGGATACATAGATATCATATACTAGATACTGCGAGACCCATGTCGGCCATCTTGCCCCGGTAGACACGAGCGTAGGCTAGCATGACGGATACATAGATATCATATACTAGATACTGCGAGACCCATGTCGGCCATCTTGCCCCGGTAGACACGAGCGTAGGCTAGCATGACGGATACATAGATATCATATACTAGATACGCGAGACCCATGTCGGCCATCTTGCCCCGGTAGACAAGAGCGTAGGCTAGCATGACGGATACATAGATATCATATACTAGATACTGCGAGACCCATGTCGGCCATCTTGCCCCGGTAGACACGAGCGTTGGCTAGCATGACGGATACATAGATATCATATACTAGATAAAGCGAGACCCATGTCGGCCATCTTGCCCCGGTAGACAAGAGCGTAGGCTACCATGACGGATACATAGATATCATATACTAGATACTGCGAGACCCATGTCGGCCATCTTGCCCCGGTAGACACGAGCGTTGGCTAGCATGACGGATACATAGATATCATATACTAGATAAAGCGAGACCCATGTCGGCCATCTTGCCCCGGTAGACAAGAGCGTAGGCTACCATGACGGATACATAGATATCATATACTAGATACTGCGAGACCCATGTCGGCTATCTTGCCCCGGTAGACACGAGCGTTGGCTACCATGACGGATACATAGATATCATATACTAGATAAAACGAGACCCATGTCGGCCATCTTGCCCCGGTAGACAAGAGCGTAGGCTACCATGACTGATACATAGATATCATATACTAGATACTGCGAGACCCATGTCGGCTATCTTGCCCCGGTAGACACGAGCGTTGGCTAGCATGACGGATACATAGATATCATATACTAGATAAAGCGAGACCCATGTCGGCCATCTTGCCCCGGTAGACAAGAGCGTAGGCTACCATGACGGATACATAGATATCATATACTAGATACTGCGAGACCCATGTCGGCTATCTTGCCCCGGTAGACACGAGCGTTGGCTAGCATGACGGATACATAGATATCATATACTAGATAAAGCAGACCCATGTCGGCCATCTTGCCCCGGTAGACAAGAGCGTAGGCTACCATGACTGATACATAGATATCATATACTAGATACTGCGAGACCCATGTCGGCTATCTTGCCCCGGTAGACACGAGCGTTGGCTAGCATGACGGATACATAGATATCATATACTAGATAAAACGAGACCCATGTCGGCCATCTTGCCCCGGTAGACAAGAGCGTAGGCTACCATGACGGATACATAGATATCATATACTAGATACTGCGAGACCCATGTCGGCTATCTTGCCCCGGTAGACACGAGCGTTGGCTAGCATGACGGATACATAGATATCATATACTAGATAAAACGAGACCCATGTCGGCCATCTTGCCCCGGTAGACAAGAGCGTAGGCTACCATGACGGATACATAGATATCATATACTAGATACTGCGAGACCCATGTCGGCTATCTTGCCCCGGTAGACACGAGCGTTGGCTAGCATGACGGATACATAGATATCATATACTAGATAAAGCAGACCCATGTCGGCCATCTTGCCCCGGTAGACAAGAGCGTAGGCTAGCATGACGGATACATAGATATCATATACTAGATAAAACGAGACCCATGTCGGCTATCTTGCCCCGGTAGACACGAGCGTTGGCTAGCATGACGGATACATAGATATCATATACTAGATAAAACGAGACCCATGTCGGCCATCTTGCCCCGGTAGACAAGAGCGTAGGCTAGCATGACTGATACATAGATATCATATACTAGATACTGCGAGACCCATGTCGGCTATCTTGCCCCGGTAGACACGAGCGTTGGCTAGCATGACGGATACATAGATATCATATACTAGATAAAACGAGACCCATGTCGGCCATCTTGCCCCGGTAGACACGAGCGTAGGCTACCATGACGATACATAGATATCATATACTAGATACTGCGAGACCCATGTCGGCTATCTTGCCCCGGTAGACACGAGCGTTGGCTAGCATGACGGATACATAGATATCATATACTAGATAAAGCGAGACCCATGTCGGCCATCTTGCCCCGGTAGACAAGAGCGTAGGCTAGCATGACGGATACATAGATATCATATACTAGATACTGCGAGACCCATGTCGGCCATCTTGCCCCGGTAGACACGAGCGTTGGCTAGCATGACGGATACATAGATATCATATACTAGATAAAACGAGACCCATGTCGGCCATCTTGCCCCGGTAGACACGAGCGTAGGCTAGCATGACGGATACATAGATATCATATACTAGATACTGCGAGACCCATGTCGGCCATCTTGCCCCGGTAGACACGAGCGTTGGCTAGCATGACGGATACATAGATATCATATACTAGATAAAGCAGACCCATGTCGGCCATCTTGCCCCGGTAGACACGAGCGTAGGCTAGCATGACGGATACATAGATATCATATACTAGATACTGCGAGACCCATGTCGGCCATCTTGCCCCGGTAGACACGAGCGTTGGCTAGCATGACGGATACATAGATATCATATACTAGATAAAGCAGACCCATGTCGGCCATCTTGCCCCGGTAGACAAGAGCGTAGGCTAGCATGACGGATACATAGATATCATATACTAGATAAAGCGAGACCCATGTCGGCCATCTTGCCCCGGTAGACACGAGCGTTGGCTAGCATGACGGATACATAGATATCATATACTAGATAAAGCAGACCCATGTCGGCCATCTTGCCCCGGTAGACACGAGCGTTGGCTAGCATGACGGATACATAGATATCATATACTAGATAAAGCGAGACCCATGTCGGCCATCTTGCCCCGGTAGACACGAGCGTAGGCTAGCATGACGGATACATAGATATCATATACTAGATAAAGCGAGACCCATGTCGGCCATCTTGCCCCGGTAGACACGAGCGTTGGCTAGCATGACGGATACATAGATATCATATACTAGATAAAGCGAGACCCATGTCGGCCATCTTGCCCCGGTAGACACGAGCGTTGGCTAGCATGACGGATACATAGATATCATATACTAGATAAAGCGAGACCCATGTCGGCCATCTTGCCCCGGTAGACAAGAGCGTAGGCTAGCATGACGGATACATAGATATCATATACTAGATAAAGCGAGACCCATGTCGGCCATCTTGCCCCGGTAGACACGAGCGTAGGCTAGCATGACGGATACATAGATATCATATACTAGATACTGAGACCCATGTCGGCCATCTTGCCCCGGTAGACACGAGCGTTGGCTAGCATGACGGATACATAGATATCATATACTAGATAAAGCGAGACCCATGTCGGCCATCTTGCCCCGGTAGACACGAGCGTAGGCTAGCATGACGGATACATAGATATCATATACTAGATACTGCGAGACCCATGTCGGCCATCTTGCCCCGGTAGACACGAGCGTAGGCTAGCATGACGGATACATAGATATCATATACTAGATACTGCGAGACCCATGTCGGCCATCTTGCCCCGGTAGACACGAGCGTAGGCTAGCATGACGGATACATAGATATCATATACTAGATACTGCGAGACCCATGTCGGCCATCTTGCCCCGGTAGACACGAGCGTAGGCTAGCATGACGGATACATAGATATCATATACTAGATACTGCGAGACCCATGTCGGCCATCTTGCCCCGGTAGACACGAGCGTAGGCTAGCATGACGGATACATAGATATCATATACTAGATACTGCGAGACCCATGTCGGCCATCTTGCCCCGGTAGACACGAGCGTAGGCTAGCATGACGGATACATAGATATCATATACTAGATACTGCGAGACCCATGTCGGCCATCTTGCCCCGGTAGACACGAGCGTAGGCTAGCATGACGGATACATAGATATCATATACTAGATACTGCGAGACCCATGTCGGCCATCTTGCCCCGGTAGACACGAGCGTAGGCTAGCATGACGGATACATAGATATCATATACTAGATACTGCGAGACCCATGTCGGCCATCTTGCCCCGGTAGACACGAGCGTAGGCTAGCATGACGGATACATAGATATCATATACTAGATACTGCGAGACCCATGTCGGCCATCTTGCCCCGGTAGACACGAGCGTAGGCTAGCATGACGGATACATAGATATCATATACTAGATACTGCGAGACCCATGTCGGCCATCTTGCCCCGGTAGACACGAGCGTAGGCTAGCATGACGGATACATAGATATCATATACTAGATACTGCGAGACCCATGTCGGCCATCTTGCCCCGGTAGACACGAGCGTAGGCTAGCATGACGGATACATAGATATCATATACTAGATACTGCGAGACCCATGTCGGCCATCTTGCCCCGGTAGACACGAGCGTAGGCTAGCATGACGGATACATAGATATCATATACTAGATACTGCGAGACCCATGTCGGCCATCTTGCCCCGGTAGACACGAGCGTAGGCTAGCATGACGGATACATAGATATCATATACTAGATACTGCGAGACCCATGTCGGCCATCTTGCCCCGGTAGACACGAGCGTAGGCTAGCATGACGGATACATAGATATCATATACTAGATACTGCGAGACCCATGTCGGCCATCTTGCCCCGGTAGACACGAGCGTAGGCTAGCATGACGGATACATAGATATCATATACTAGATACTGCGAGACCCATGTCGGCCATCTTGCCCCGGTAGACACGAGCGTAGGCTAGCATGACGGATACATAGATATCATATACTAGATACTGCGAGACCCATGTCGGCCATCTTGCCCCGGTAGACACGAGCGTAGGCTAGCATGACGGATACATAGATATCATATACTAGATACTGCGAGACCCATGTCGGCCATCTTGCCCCGGTAGACACGAGCGTAGGCTAGCATGACGGATACATAGATATCATATACTAGATACTGCGAGACCCATGTCGGCCATCTTGCCCCGGTAGACACGAGCGTAGGCTAGCATGACGGATACATAGATATCATATACTAGATACTGCGAGACCCATGTCGGCCATCTTGCCCCGGTAGACACGAGCGTAGGCTAGCATGACGGATACATAGATATCATATACTAGATACTGCGAGACCCATGTCGGCCATCTTGCCCCGGTAGACACGAGCGTAGGCTAGCATGACGGATACATAGATATCATATACTAGATACTGCGAGACCCATGTCGGCCATCTTGCCCCGGTAGACACGAGCGTAGGCTAGCATGACGTATACATAGATATCATATACTAGATACTGCGAGACCCATGTCGGCCATCTTGCCCCGGTAGACACGAGCGTAGGCTAGCATGACGGATACATAGATATCATATACTAGATACTGCGAGACCCATGTCGGCCATCTTGCCCCGGTAGACACGAGCGTAGGCTAGCATGACGGATACATAGATATCATATACTAGATACTGCGAGACCCATGTCGGCCATCTTGCCCCGGTAGACACGAGCGTAGGCTAGCATGACGGATACATAGATATCATATACTAGATACTGCGAGACCCATGTCGGCCATCTTGCCCCGGTAGACACGAGCGTAGGCTAGCATGACGGATACATAGATATCATATACTAGATACTGCGAGACCCATGTCGGCCATCTTGCCCCGGTAGACACGAGCGTAGGCTAGCATGACGGATACATAGATATCATATACTAGATACTGCGAGACCCATGTCGGCCATCTTGCCCCGGTAGACACGAGCGTAGGCTAGCATGACGGATACATAGATATCATATACTAGATACTGCGAGACCCATGTCGGCCATCTTGCCCCGGTAGACACGAGCGTAGGCTAGCATGACGGATACATAGATATCATATACTAGATACTGCGAGACCCATGTCGGCCATCTTGCCCCGGTAGACACGAGCGTAGGCTAGCATGACGGATACATAGATATCATATACTAGATACTGCGAGACCCATGTCGGCCATCTTGCCCCGGTAGACACGAGCGTAGGCTAGCATGACGGATACATAGATATCATATACTAGATACTGCGAGACCCATGTCGGCCATCTTGCCCCGGTAGACACGAGCGTAGGCTAGCATGACGGATACATAGATATCATATACTAGATACTGCGAGACCCATGTCGGCCATCTTGCCCCGGTAGACACGAGCGTAGGCTAGCATGACGGATACATAGATATCATATACTAGATACTGCGAGACCCATGTCGGCCATCTTGCCCCGGTAGACACGAGCGTAGGCTAGCATGACGGATACATAGATATCATATACTAGATACTGCGAGACCCATGTCGGCCATCTTGCCCCGGTAGACACGAGCGTAGGCTAGCATGACGGATACATAGATATCATATACTAGATACTGCGAGACCCATGTCGGCCATCTTGCCCCGGTAGACACGAGCGTAGGCTAGCATGACGGATACATAGATATCATATACTAGATACTGCGAGACCCATGTCGGCCATCTTGCCCCGGTAGACACGAGCGTAGGCTAGCATGACGGATACATAGATATCATATACTAGATACTGCGAGACCCATGTCGGCCATCTTGCCCCGGTAGACACGAGCGTAGGCTAGCATGACGGATACATAGATATCATATACTAGATACTGCGAGACCCATGTCGGCCATCTTGCCCCGGTAGACACGAGCGTAGGCTAGCATGACGGATACATAGATATCATATACTAGATACTGCGAGACCCATGTCGGCCATCTTGCCCCGGTAGACACGAGCGTAGGCTAGCATGACGGATACATAGATATCATATACTAGATACTGCGAGACCCATGTCGGCCATCTTGCCCCGGTAGACACGAGCGTAGGCTAGCATGACGGATACATAGATATCATATACTAGATACTGCGAGACCCATGTCGGCCATCTTGCCCCGGTAGACACGAGCGTAGGCTAGCATGACGGATACATAGATATCATATACTAGATACTGCGAGACCCATGTCGGCCATCTTGCCCCGGTAGACACGAGCGTAGGCTAGCATGACGGATACATAGATATCATATACTAGATACTGCGAGACCCATGTCGGCCATCTTGCCCCGGTAGACACGAGCGTAGGCTAGCATGACGGATACATAGATATCATATACTAGATACTGCGAGACCCATGTCGGCCATCTTGCCCCGGTAGACACGAGCGTAGGCTAGCATGACGGATACATAGATATCATATACTAGATACTGCGAGACCCATGTCGGCCATCTTGCCCCGGTAGACACGAGCGTAGGCTAGCATGACGGATACATAGATATCATATACTAGATACTGCGAGACCCATGTCGGCCATCTTGCCCCCGGTAGACACGAGCGTAGGCTAGCATGACGGATACATAGATATCATATACTAGATACTGCGAGACCCATGTCGGCCATCTTGCCCCGGTAGACACGAGCGTAGGCTAGCATGACGGATACATAGATATCATATACTAGATACTGCGAGACCCATGTCGGCCATCTTGCCCCGGTAGACACGAGCGTAGGCTAGCATGACGGATACATAGATATCATATACTAGATACTGCGAGACCCATGTCGGCCATCTTGCCCAGGTAGACACGAGCGTAGGCTAGCATGACGGATACATAGATATCATATACTAGATACTGCGAGACCCATGTCGGCCATCTTGCCCAGGTAGACACGAGCGTAGGCTAGCATGACGGATACATAGATATCATATACTAGATACTGCGAGACCCATGTCGGCCATCTTGCCCCGGTAGACACGAGCGTAGGCTAGCATGACGGATACATAGATATCATATACTAGATACTGCGAGACCCATGTCGGCCATCTTGCCCCGGTAGACACGAGCGTAGGCTAGCATGACGGATACATAGATATCATATACTAGATAAAGCGAGACCCATGTCGGCCATCTTGCCCAGGTAGACACGAGCGTAGGCTAGCATGACGGATACATAGATATCATATACTAGATACTGCGAGACCCATGTCGGCCATCTTGCCCCGGTAGACACGAGCGTAGGCTAGCATGACGGATACATAGATATCATATACTAGATAAAGCGAGACCCATGTCGGCCATCTTGCCCAGGTAGACACGAGCGTAGGCTAGCATGACGGATACATAGATATCATATACTAGATACTGCGAGACCCATGTCGGCCATCTTGCCCAGGTAGACACGAGCGTAGGCTAGCATGACGGATACATAGATATCATATACTAGATAAAGCGAGACCCATGTCGGCCATCTTGCCCAGGTAGACACGAGCGTAGGCTAGCATGACGGATACATAGATATCATATACTAGATAAAGCGAGACCCATGTCGGCCATCTTGCCCCGGTAGACACGAGCGTAGGCTAGCATGACGGATACATAGATATCATATACTAGATAAAGCGAGACCCATGTCGGCCATCTTGCCCAGGTAGACACGAGCGTAGGCTAGCATGACGGATACATAGATATCATATACTAGATACTGCGAGACCCATGTCGGCCATCTTGCCCAGGTAGACACGAGCGTAGGCTAGCATGACGGATACATAGATATCATATACTAGATAAAGCGAGACCCATGTCGGCCATCTTGCCCAGGTAGACACGAGCGTAGGCTAGCATGACGGATACATAGATATCATATACTAGATAAAGCGAGACCCATGTCGGCCATCTTGCCCCGGTAGACACGAGCGTAGGCTAGCATGACGGATACATAGATATCATATACTAGATAAAGCGAGACCCATGTCGGCCATCTTGCCCAGGTAGACACGAGCGTAGGCTAGCATGACGGATACATAGATATCATATACTAGATACCGCGAGACTCATGTCGGCCATCTTGCCCAGGTAGACACGAGCGTAGGCTAGCATGACGGATACATAGATATCATATACTAGATACCGCGAGACTCATGTCGGCCATCTTGCCCAGGTAGACACGAGCGTAGGCTAGCATGACGGATACATAGATATCATATACTAGATACCGCGAGACTCATGTCGGCCATCTTGCCCAGGTAGACACGAGCGTAGGCTAGCATGACGGATACATAGATATCATATACTAGATAAAGCGAGACCCATGTCGGCCATCTTGCCCAGGTAGACACGAGCGTAGGCTAGCATGACGGATACATAGATATCATATACTAGATACCGCGAGACTCATGTCGGCCATCTTGCCCAGGTAGACACGAGCGTAGGCTAGCATGACGGATACATAGATATCATATACTAGATACCGCGAGACTCATGTCGGCCATCTTGCCCAGGTAGACACGAGCGTAGGCTAGCATGACGGATACATAGATATCATATACAAGATACCGCGAGACTCATGTCGGCCATCTTGCCCAGGTAGACACGAGCGTAGGCTAGCATGACGGATACATAGATATCATATACTAGATACCGCGAGACTCATGTCGGCCATCTTGCCCAGGTAGACACGAGCGTAGGCTAGCATGACGGATACATAGATATCATATACAAGATACCGCGAGACTCATGTCGGCCATCTTGCCCAGGTAGACACGAGCGTAGGCTAGCATGACGGATACATAGATATCATATACTAGATAAAGCGAGACCCATGTCGGCCATCTTGCCCAGGTAGACACGAGCGTAGGCTAGCATGACGGATACATAGATATCATATACTAGATACCGCGAGACCATGTCGGCCATCTTGCCCAGGTAGACACGAGCGTAGGCTAGCATGACGGATACATAGATATCATATACTAGATACCGCGAGACTCATGTCGGCCATCTTGCCCAGGTAGACACGAGCGTAGGCTAGCATGACGGATACATAGATATCATATACAAGATACCGCGAGACTCATGTCGGCCATCTTGCCCAGGTAGACACGAGCGTAGGCTAGCATGACGGATACATAGATATCATATACTAGATAAAGCGAGACCCATGTCGGCCATCTTGCCCAGGTAGACACGAGCGTAGGCTAGCATGACGGATACATAGATATCATATACTAGATAAAGCGAGACCCATGTCGGCCATCTTGCCCAGGTAGACACGAGCGTAGGCTAGCATGACGGATACATAGATATCATATACTAGATACCGCGAGACCCATGTCGGCCATCTTGCCCAGGTAGACACGAGCGTAGGCTAGCATGACGGATACATAGATATCATATACTAGATACCGCGAGACTCATGTCGGCCATCTTGCCCAGGTAGACACGAGCGTAGGCTAGCATGACGGATACATAGATATCATATACTAGATACCGCGAGACTCATGTCGGCCATCTTGCCCAGGTAGACACGAGCGTAGGCTAGCATGACGGATACATAGATATCATATACAAGATACCGCGAGACTCATGTCGGCCATCTTGCCCAGGTAGACACGAGCGTAGGCTAGCATGACGGATACATAGATATCATATACTAGATACCGCGAGACCCATGTCGGCCATCTTGCCCAGGTAGACACGAGCGTAGGCTAGCATGACGGATACATAGATATCATATACTAGATACCGCGAGACTCATGTCGGCCATCTTGCCCAGGTAGACACGAGCGTAGGCTAGCATGACGGATACATAGATATCATATACTAGATACCGCGAGACTCATGTCGGCCATCTTGCCCAGGTAGACACGAGCGTAGGCTAGCATGACGGATACATAGATATCATATACAAGATACCGCGAGACTCATGTCGGCCATCTTGCCCAGGTAGACACGAGCGTAGGCTAGCATGACGGATACATAGATATCATATACTAGATACCGCGAGACTCATGTCGGCCATCTTGCCCAGGTAGACACGAGCGTAGGCTAGCATGACGGATACATAGATATCATATACAAGATACCGCGAGACTCATGTCGGCCATCTTGCCCAGGTAGACACGAGCGTAGGCTAGCATGACGGATACATAGATATCATATACTAGATAAAGCGAGACCCATGTCGGCCATCTTGCCCAGGTAGACACGAGCGTAGGCTAGCATGACGGATACATAGATATCATATACTAGATACGAGACCATGTCGGCCATCTTGCCCAGGTAGACACGAGCGTAGGCTAGCATGACGGATACATAGATATCATATACTAGATACCGCGAGACCATGTCGGCCATCTTGCCCAGGTAGACACGAGCGTAGGCTAGCATGACGGATACATAGATATCATATACTAGATACCGCGAGACTCATGTCGGCCATCTTGCCCAGGTAGACACGAGCGTAGGCTAGCATGACGGATACATAGATATCATATACTAGATAAAGCGAGACCCATGTCGGCCATCTTGCCCCGGTAGACACGAGCGTAGGCTAGCATGACGGATACATAGATATCATATACTAGATAAAGCGAGACCCATGTCGGCCATCTTGCCCCGGTAGACACGAGCGTAGGCTAGCATGACGGATACATAGATATCATATACTAGATACCGCGAGACCCATGTCGGCCATCTTGCCCCGGTAGACACGAGCGTAGGCTAGCATGACGGATACATAGATATCATATACTAGATACCGCGAGACCCATGTCGGCCATCTTGCCCCGGTAGACACGAGCGTAGGCTAGCATGACGGATACATAGATATCATATACTAGATAAAGCGAGACCCACGTCGGCCATCTTGCCCGGTAGACACGAGCGTAGGCTAGCATGACGGATACATAGATATCATATACTAGATAAAGCGAGACCCACGTCGGCCATCTTGCCCCGGTAGACACGAGCGTAGGCTAGCATGACGGATACATAGATATCATATACTAGATAAAGCGAGACCCATGTCGGCCATCTTGCCCCGGTAGACACGAGCGTAGGCTAGCATGACGGATACATAGATATCATATACTAGATACCGCGAGACCCATGTCGGCCATCTTGCCCCGGTAGACACGAGCGTAGGCTAGCATGACGGATACATAGATATCATATACTAGATACCGCGAGACCCATGTCGGCCATCTTGCCCCGGTAGACACGAGCGTAGGCTAGCATGACGGATACATAGATATCATATACTAGATACCGCGAGACCCACGTCGGCCATCTTGCCCCGGTAGACACGAGCGTAGGCTAGCATGACGGATACATAGATATCATATACTAGATACCGCGAGACCCACGTCGGCCATCTTGCCCCGGTAGACACGAGCGTAGGCTAGCATGACGGATACATAGATATCATATACTAGATACCGCGAGACCCACGTCGGCCATCTTGCCCCGGTAGACACGAGCGTAGGCTATCATGACGGATACATAGATATCATATAATAGATACCGTGAGACCCATGTCAGCCATCTTTCCCCGGTAGACACGAGCGTAGGCTAGCATGACGGATACATAGATATCATATACTAGATACCGCGAGACCCACGTCGGCCATCTTGCCCCGGTAGACACGAGCGTAGGCTATCATGACGGATACATAGATATCATATAATAGATACCGTGAGACCCATGTCAGCCATCTTTCCCCGGTAGACACGAGCGTAGGCTAGCATGACGGATACATAGATATCATATACTAGATACCGCGAGACCCACGTCGGCCATCTTGCCCCGGTAGACACGAGCGTAGGCTATCATGACGGATACATAGATATCATATAATAGATACCGTGAGACCCATGTCAGCCATCTTTCCCCGGTAGACACGAGCGTAGGCTAGCATGATATTCATTGTAATTAAATATCGCACTGATACAGTTTATAGATAAATATGTGCATACCGCTTCGAGATTTACCCAGTTCTATATTGATATTTTACATTGAATATATATACATTGAAATATTATTTATTGATGTATGTATGCATTTATATTTGTACATATGCATATATAAACATAGAAGGTACTTAAATACTTGTCTATATACATATCGTGAGAACTCAATTTCCAAGTTCCCGGATGCTGCCACCTATGC